>NW_011476911.1:10852-20527 GCF_000754665.1 Bison bison bison | reverse complement strand
CAGCCACTATGGAGAACAGTGTGGAGATTCCTTAAAACACTGGAAATAGAACTGTCTTATGATCCAGCAATCCCACTGCTGGGCATACACACTGAGGAAACCAGAAGGGAAAGAGACACGTGTACCCCAATGTTCATTGCAGCACTGTTTATAATAGCCAGGACATGGAAGCAACCTATATGCCCATCAGCAGATGAATGGATAAGAAAGCAGTGGTACATATACACAATGGAGTATTACTCAGCCATTAAAAAGACTACATTTGAATCAGTTCTAATGAGGTGGATGAAACTGGAGCTTATTATACAGAGTGAAGTAAGGCAGAAGGAAAAACATAAATACAGTATACTAACGCATATATATGGAATTTAGAAAGATGGTAACAATAACCCGGTGTACAAGACAGCAAAAGAGACACTGATGTATAGAGCAGTCTTATGGACTCTGTGGGAGAGGGAGAGGGTGGGAAGATTTGGGAGAATGACATAGAAACACGTAAAATATCATGTAAGAAATGAGTTGCCAGTCCAGGTTTGATGCACGATACTGGATGCTTGGGGCTAGTGCACTGGGATGACCCAGAGGGATGGTATGGGGAGGGAGGAGGGAGGAGGGTTCAGGATGGCGAACACATGTATACCTGTGGTGGATTCATTTCGATATTTGGCAAAACTAATACAATTGTGTAAAATTTAAAAATAAAACTAAATTTAAAAAAAATTGGGTTGGTGTTATTGTTGAGAGGTTTGGCCGTAAGAGAGAAATTTGGAATCCATTTTTGGTAGTCATCAACTAGCTTGAGAAACCTCAAAGCTGATACTCAGTTTTGGGTTTGGAGGAAACTTAGGGCATAATGAAGTCTATCTGGGTCTGGATATAGCCCTTGTTCTCATATAATATGCCCTAAATATGAAACCTGGATTTGGGCAAACTGCAATGTTTTAATGTTGACCTTAAGCCAACAAGAAGAGTGTAGGGATGAATCCAGGGTCAGACTGGAGGGGTGGCTCAAGTGGTCTGCCCACACACTTGGTGATGTTGGGTGCAGGGGGCATGTGTAGGACCTGAAGGAAGTAGTATATAAACTTCAAAGGAAAAATTAAAAATCCTCAGTGACTTATTTTTGTATACAGTTGACCCTTGAACAACACAGCTTTTAACTGCAAGAGTCCACTTAGACATGAGTTTTTTTCATTAAATATGTACTCTGGTACAGAGTATGTGAGACTGAGGTTACCAAGGACCAGTTGTAAATCAAATGTGGATTTTAAACTGCATGGAGGGTTGTACTGATGTTGGAAAGATCAGTGAAAGATCCTGAAGAGAGATCTTAGTTTCCTGCCCAGGAATTGAACCTGGGTAACCTGGATGAAAGCCAGGAATCTTAGCCATCAGACCACCAGGGGGTAGAGGCTAGAAGTAAAGTGGCCCTGGCTCTTACCCTCATTGAAAGCAAGCAATTTAAGGATACAAAACTGTAAAAACAAAGTTTTCATTAGAGACACAACCTATGGGAGAGCACACAGTGAAATAGTTTAAGTCAGAAGCAAGGCAGAAATACACACCCAGAGAGAAAGAGTATGGGCATCCTCTCTGATGAGGAGGAATACAGTAAGTCAGAAGCTAGGTAGAGATACACATTTGGAGAGGTGTGTGGGCATCTTGAATAAGGAGGAGTGCCATAAAAGGTGATTTAAAGCCCTTATATAGGACAGTCCTTCTGGGTCTTTGTTTACCTTTGGCCAATTATCTTGTTTCTTTTTCCACAATTGACCAGTCCTAAGACCCTCCTAGGACAGATGTGTGCACAACTTCCACAGGACTGTGGATACAGGTCCACATTATTATGGGATGGAGCCCCTCCCTTTTTGACCTCCAAGGAACTTTTCTGCACATGTGCAGAGAGAGGTCTTTCTTGACCTCAGGAGTGGTCATCTTATCTCTTTACTTCAGCATCTCTTTACTTCAGTGGCTCCTGCCACTAACTTTGTCCTTGCAGAGTCTGAGTGAGAATAAAATTTCACTTTTACTCCACTTGACAAACACCAGCTGTCCAGCCCAAGGGCCCATCTATCTCCAACCTCAATAACTAAAACCCTGCATTGTTCATGGGTCAACTGTATAGGTAACATAGGAGAGGAAATAGTCCATAATTTTAGGATTCTGTTAATAATAAGATTAATTGGTGGTTAATGAATGGATATACTTGATAGTAGTGATTTGTTTTTTGCTTCAAATATTTTCATTTTTAATTTATTATATACATTTTCTTCTAAAAAGGAAAAAACCTGTCATGTTAATAATGTTACAAATACTTGTTTTCCGGGCAATCTTTTCTTTCTTCTTAAGCTCTTTGAGGTTTTGGCAATTTCTCAGATTTTTCTTGTTTTTTAATGACCTTGGAAATTTAGAAAATTACTGGTTAGGATTTCCTCAATTGGGATTTGTGTGGCATATATATTTTTTTTAATGACTAGACTGGAATGTGTTCAGGGAGGAAGATCACAGCTGTAAACTGCCATGCTCTTATCTTATCTTATCATGGGTACATACTATCAATATGACTTCACACTGTTGATATTAATCTTGACACCTGGCTGGAGATAGTGCTTGTCAGGTCTCTCTGCTGTGAAGTTACTCTTTTTTTTTTTTTCTGGTCTCTTTCTCCAGTATATTTATTGAAAAAAAGTCACTACATGCAGCCCAGACTTAAGGAATGGGGAGTTATATGTCATCACTTTAAGGTGGAGTAGACACATAAATTATTTGCCATTTTAAAGAGATTTGTTTATTGATTCCCATTTGTTTATTAAGTTTTTTTTTAAATTATATCAGTATGGACTCATGGATAGTTATTTTGTACTCTGGGTTATAATCTAATAAAACTTCCCGTGGGCAGAATTGTGTCCCCCTCCCAAATCCATACATTAAAGCCCTAAACCCCAATGTGATGGTATTTGGATCTTATCATTTTGGGGAAGTTAAGTAGATTTAGATGAGGTCATGAAGGTAGGGGGCATCATGATGAGATTGGTGGTCTTATAGGAAGAGACATCAGAGTCTGCTCAATTTCTCTCTTTCTCTGCCATGTGAGGATACAGCAACCATCTGCAGGCCAGGAAGAGGACCCTCACTGGGGAACAGGATTAGCCAACATCTTGCTCTTAGATTTTCCAGCTTCCTTAATTGTAAAAAATAAATTCCTGTTTATTTCTGTTCAAGGCACCCAGTTTATGGAATTTTATTATGGCAGCCCAAGGTGATTAATACACTGCTTTGTTTTGTTCTAACTTTTCTACATTTGGACATAGAGACCTGGTTGACTTGTCTTTTGTATCCCTCTGACATACCCCATCACTGTGCTTATTTTTTTTAGAACAACCTTTTGTAACTATAAGATGTTCCAGGTTCATTTAGTGTATTTTTTTGTCCCAGTACTATTATCGGCCATTTATCCAATGGTCCTGATTCTTGGGAGAATGGTATTAAAAACAAAGATCTGGTGCTAAGTGCGCTCATTGCTACTGGGAGGTCATCAATTACAGACATTTTTTATTGGATGGAACGAGGAGCTATATGTGCATAGTAACCTGAGCATGTTCACATAACTATAAATATTTCTATGTGTAACCATCTGTATCAATGCTAAGCTAAACATTAGTTTATAATGCTGTCTCCAACTCTGATCTGTTACTCTCTTGAACAGTACCTGACTCCTTCCCTTGTTTGTCTGTAACCTTCCTTCCATTCCAATAGTGAGAAATCTTGCTTTTGCCATCTGTCACTCATTGACTTAATTGTTCAGCTCTGGTATACATGTATAGCAATATTGGAACTTTTCATCTTTACCCCTATGCAAAACAACTTTATTAACTAGAATACAGTCCTCACATTTTGCCTGTAATTTACCACCTCTAAAATACCGAATGCATCACAGATTTGCATGTCATCCTTGTGCTGAGGTCATGCTTGTTTTCATGTGTCATTCTAATTTTAGTATCAGTTCAGTTCAGTTCAGTTCAGTTGCTCAGTTGTATCTGACTCTTGCGACCCCATGAATTGCAGCACGCCAGGCCTCCCTGTCCACCACCAACTCCTGGAGTTCACTCATACTCACGTCCATCTAGTCAGTGATGCCATCCAGCCATCTCATCCTCTGTCGTCCCCTTCTCCTCCTGCCCCCAATCCCTCCCAGCATCAGAGTCTTTTCCAGTGAGTCAACTCTTTGCATGAGGTGGCCAAAGTACTGGACTTTCAGCTTCAGCATCATTCCTTCCAAAGAAATCCCAGGGCTGATCTCCTTCAGAATGGACTGGTTGGATCTCTTTGCAGTCCAAGGGACTCTCAAGAGTCTTCTCCAACACCACAGTTCAAAAGCATCAATTCTTCGGCTGACAAAATGGGTACAATAATCAAACTATTAACAAAAACGACAACATGACCACTGTAGAAAAGAAGACTATACTATCTACACTCGGAACCTTTTAACATATTATCTCATTCCATTTACTTTGTGAATGTATTGATACTTTGTTGCATTTAAAGGAAAGAAGTCCCTCACCCCAACTTATATAAATCATCATATTATTGAATTGTTTGTGAAGTTGCAAAATGTTTGTATTTTTAAATGTTTGTATTTTTAAATGTTTTTAAAACACCTGGGTCAATACTTTCTTTTTTTACCTCAATAATGAGTAAATAGAATCTTTGGCAATTAGAAACTTAATTGCTCACACAAGGGAGGGACTAATAATTGAATTTAAAAATCAAAACAGCTGCCTTTTTAAAAAGTTATATCAAGCATTTTTCCTTCCTCATCTTTCTTCCACCTTGTTTTCACTCTTAGTTTGTAAATTCACACCTTTTTAAAACACAGGTAGTATTTAGATAAACTTTAGTCCAGCCCCCTCTCAAAGGCTTCTGATTATGAACTATGTTGACTTATTTATCTAAATATTGCAATAAATAAAGACTGTCTTTGCCATCTACCTAACTATACTATTACTAGCTTCACTTGAATTTTTCTAACTTTCCTGAGGTATTATTGACAATTGAAAATTGCATATATTTGAGGTTTGTGATATGATGTTTTGATACTTGTGCACATTGTGAAATTATTATACAGCAAAGCTAATTAATTGCTTCACATTATTATTTTTTGTGTATGTGCTGAGAATAATTGTGATGTACTCTCTTAGCAAATTTCAAGTATGTGTGTGTGTGCTAAGTTGCTTCAGTTGTGCCTGACTCTGTGAACCTATGAACTGTAGCCCTCCAGGCTCCTCTGTCTATGGGATTTCCCAAGTAAGAACACTGGAATGAGTTGCCATTTCCTTCTCCAGGGGATCTTCACAACCCAAGGATTGAGCCTGTGTCTCCTGCATTTTCAGGTGGATTCTTCACTGCTGAGCCACCAGGAAAGTTTACATTAGTTTGCTAGGGCTGCCATAAAAAAATAACAGTTTGGGTGGCTTGAACAACAGAAATTTATTTGAAGTCTAGAGTCCAAGATGAAGGCGTTAGTAGGTTTGCTTTCTTCTGAGGCCCTTGCTTGGTTTGTAGGTGTTGTCCAATCCCCTTGCTGCCTCTTCCCGCAGGCGTTCCTCTGCACAGGCACACTCCTGCTGTCTCCTCTGCTAACACAAACAGCAGTCATACTGGGTCAGAACTGCCGCCCCCCAGCCCCCCAATGGCAGCTCTGCATCAGCTCATACAAGACTTTTCTTTATACATGATTACACCCTGAGGTACCGGGGATTGGGACTCAACACATAAATTTGTGAGGGAAGCAGGGAGACACAGTTCAGACCATAACAGAACATTTTGTGGCTTTCAGAAATCAGACTTTATTTTTGGCTTGCTTTTCCTTGTAGTTATGAAACCCTTTTATCTTACAGAATATTCAAGTTGGACCCCAGGAGCACAGTGATAGTTTGCAACTGAGTGGGCTTTTATTGGCCTTTTTTGTTCTCTTCCAGAGAAATGATTCTCTATTTTTTTCAGGAGGTGGTGGACAGCTTTCAGAATCTGATGGAAGCTATTTTGTCAGTTAACTTTAACTAACAACCTCAAAACTTAGTGGATTGATACAATAACCTTTCCCCCTCTTCTTGTGGTATATACCGTGTACTGTATGGGGTCACAAACAGTCAGACACAACTTGGCAACTGGGCAACAGCAACATACTGCATGCTGGCAACCTGGGCTGGTTTGAGCTGGGATTGTTGATGCATGTTGTCTAGGCTAACCTGTGCATTGTGGTGACCTGGCTTTCAAGGACTCCACTGATGGATGTGGTGGTGGGCACAGGGACTGAACGTAACTGGGCCATGAGATGCTCATCATCCAGCTTGGAGAACCCAGGCTCAGTCACCTGCTTGTGGCCATTAGGGTCTTCAAGAGCAGGGAGAGAGAGTGAGCCACAAAGACTAAGTGCTTCTATGTTCTATCCTTGCATCACTTTTCCTGGTGTCTTCTTGGCCAAAGCAAGTTATATGGTCAAGCTCAGATTCAAAATGTACAACATGGACTCCATCTTTTGTTGGGAGAAGTGGCACAGCCTTGTTGCAAAGGGGCATCCTTGCCTCTGGTGGTGAAAGAAGTTTGTGGGCTCTGGTTAGATGAAGGAGGAAGTGTAATGATGAGAAAATAAACTAAGCAACTTCTGTTCTTCTCTACACTGAGTAATTATCTTTCAAGGAAAAATGAAGGCCATCTTCCAGGGAAGTACAGATGCTGGCTATTTAGAATAGAATACACAGAAACTGGAAATTGAAAAGGGGGTTGAGGGGGATGGGTGGAGCACTCAGAGCACCTGTTTATTATGAAACAAATCTTCTGAATTCTCAGTAGATAAAAACATGAGACATTCATCTGTGGGGAGCCAAGGATTTTGTTGTTGTTGTTGTTGTTGTTGTTGTTATTGAATAACTTTTTCCTATTATGGCATTTTTTTTAATGTGAGCCATTGATCAACTGACAACAGGGGACATTTTGTATACTTAGGACCAGTACAGCCCTGGAAATTTCACCCCAGAATCTCCCTTTGCCATTTTTAAACTCAGACAGTACATATGAAAATAACTGAGAGATCTGGAAATCATACTTCCTCTGTAAGTACATAACGTAAGTCTTAAACCAGGAATCATTCCCCATAATCTCACATGAATAGCAACTCCTTGGTTATTCTAAACAGCCAATCCTTACTGTTAAGATATCAATTTATGAGTTTCTTTATGTATTAATCCACTGTCTAACTTAATCATTAATCCCTACCCTATTAATTTAGAGGGTTGAGCACAGTCCTAAGTACATACTATAGAAGTGAATTATCAAACTATTAATTTAGGGTATGTGGGTGCTGAATGCTTTTAACATTTTGTCTATAAATATGAGGGCGGAAACTTGTATTACTTCAAAATATCCAAGGGAACTACACTCCTGTCCACATTTTTTAAAATGTCAAACCTGCCGCGGTCCAGCCCCAGCTGATCCAGGGTATTCGAAGGAGAGACGGCATCAGCGACTATTTACATATTCATCAAAGATATAAAGAGTAATAGAATGAGGATAGCTCAGTAGGAAAATTCAGTGGAGAAAAGAGGCTGAGTAGCTTGGTTTACGCGGAAAATCAATATAACCTGTGACACCAGGTTAGCTCTGACCACGGAGGCCGCAGGCACCCTCTCGAATAGCGGAAGGTGCCCCACCTTAGACACCTTCTCGAGTGGGTCTTAGAAGCCCAGGCAAATAAATGGTCGCAGAGGACCTCCGCACTCCAGATGGAGACTCAGCTGGAAGTTAAGGAGAAAAATGACATGGGGAGACCAAGCTTTGGCGAGCAAGGCGTGTAGCTTTATTTTCAACAGGGTCTTTTATACCCTAAGTTACACATAGAGGATAATAGGGGATGCAAAGTCAGCAGTCTTTGATCCTTATCAAAAACCAGGATTTCTTTCCTGCAAATTTATTGTATACAAATGGTTTAGGTGATTTACATAATCTTCTGACCAGAAGGCCTATTAACATTTTATGACTCTTGACAAAGACTTATGCCGAGGACCAGCCCCGGCTGATCCAGGGTATTCGAAGGGGAGACGGCATCGGTGACCTATTCAAATGGTAATTAGAGATATAAAGAGTAATAGAATGAGGATAGCTCAGTAGGAAAATTCAGTGGAGAAAAGAGGCTGAGTAGCTTGGTTTACGCGGAAAATCAATATAACCCGTGACACCAGGTTAGCTCTGACCACGGAGGCCGCAGGCACCCTCTCGAATAGCGGAAGGTGCCCCACCTTAGACACCTTCTCGAGTGGGTCTTAGAAGCCCAGGCAAATAAATGGTCGCAGAGGATATCCACGCTCCAGATGGAGACTTCAGCCGGAAGTTAAAGGAAAGAATGACATGGGGAGACCAAGCATTGGTGAGCAAGGCCCGTAGCTTTATTTTTAACAGGGGCTTTTATACCCTAAGTTACACATAGAGGATAATAGGGGATGCAAAGTCAGCAGTCTTTGATTCTTATCAAAAACCAGGGTTTCTTTCCTGCAAATTTATCGTATACAAATGGTTTAGGTGATTTACATCATCTTCTGGCCAGAAGGCCTACTAACATTTTATGACTCTTGACAAGGACTTATCAACAAAGACTTATTTTCTCTAAGAGTAATTATTTTAAGGTTTGGCGCCATCTTCCAAAGATAAAATTGCATTCCTATAGGGCGGATGTGTAATGGGCTTACAACAAAGAAAAGAATTTATTACCTTAAGGGTCTAAAGTTACTAACACCAAGGCTACTACTTATTTTTTCTATATACCAACTATTAATTAATACACATTCAAGGATACAATTCAGGGGATGTGAAAACTTGGCAACAAACATTGACTCATCAATGAAATCCTTTACTAGTCTTATTCTGACAGTTTCTAACTCTCTGAGAGGCTCTAAGCTATTTGAATATCTTAAGCTTCCCGTGCCTCTGGAGGCTGGGAAACTGTAAACAATCGTATGCATAGCTGCAGGAGTCCGGGTAAACTTGTCAGGCGAGTTAGAGAGCCATCTGAGGGGTTTGGATTTAAACACTCCTAATTGCCCAGGAACTTTATTAATTGGAGCTGTAAGTTAACTCTTTGATAGAGTGAGCGAGATGGTGGTGGGGGACAGCCCCCAGTAAAGTCAGAGGTGAGAGCACAAAGCAATAAAGTAGGCAGACTCTGGTTTTTTGGGGGGTAGATGCTCGAGAATATGCGGGCGGACTCCTGAGGCTCGATCCCGCCTTTGCGTATGCCGAGCCTCCTTCCTCATGGCCTTTGTCACGAGTGGAATGCCTCACCGGCTCCCGGCAGACTTATTTTCTCTAAGCATAATTATTTTAAGGTTTGGCGCCATCTTCCGAAGGTGTTAGATAAAATTGCATTCCTATAGGGCGGATGTGTAATGGGTTTACAACAAAGGAAAGAATTTATTACCTTAAGGGTCTAAAGTTGCTAACACTAAGGCCACTACTTATTTTTTCTACATACCAACTATATTAATTAATACACATTCAAGGATACAATACAGGGGATGTGGAAACTTGGCAGCAAGCATTGGCTCATCAATGAAATATTTTACTAGTTTTATTCTGACAGTTTCTAACTCTCTGAGAGGCTCTAAGCTATTTGAATATCTTAAG
>NW_011476911.1:4515-10752 GCF_000754665.1 Bison bison bison | reverse complement strand
TCTTCCGAAGGTGTTAGATAAAATTGCATTCCTATAGGGCGGATGTGTAATGGGTTTACAACAAAGGAAAGAATTTATTACCTTAAGGGTCTAAAGTTGCTAACACTAAGGCCACTACTTATTTTTTCTACATACCAACTATATTAATTAATACACATTCAAGGATACAATACAGGGGATGTGGAAACTTGGCAGCAAGCATTGGCTCATCAATGAAATATTTTACTAGTTTTATTCTGACAGTTTCTAACTCTCTGAGAGGCTCTAAGCTATTTGAATATCTTAAGCTTCCCGTGCCTCTTGAGGCTGGGAGACTGTAAACAATCGTATGCATAGCTGTAGGAGTCCGGGTAAACTTGTCAGGCGAGTTAGAGAGCCATCTGAGGGGTTTGGATTTAAACACTCTTAATTGCCCAGGAACTTTATTAATTGGAGCTGTAAGTTAACTCTTTGACAGAGAAAGCGAGATGGTGGTGGGGGACAGCCCCCAGTAAAGTCAGAGGTGAGAGCACAAAGCAATAAAGTAGGCAGACTCTGGTTTTTTTGGGGGTAGATGCTCGAGAATATGCGGGCGGACTCCTGAGGCTCGATCCCGCCTTTGCGTATGCCGAGCCTCCTTCCTCATGACCTTTGTCACGAGGGGCATGCCTCACCAGCTCCCGGCACAAACCCTTAAACCCTCACAGTTTAAATTCATTTAAAGGCTGACAGCATCCTTATCCAGGGCTTCCCTGGTGGCTTAACTGGTAAAGAACCTGCCTGCTAATGCAGGAGATGCAAGAGACAGGGGTTTAATCCTGGGTTGGGAAGATCCTCTGGAGAAGGAAACAGCAACCCACTCCATTATTCTTGCCTGGAAAATTACATGGACAGAAAAGCCCAGTGGGCTACAGTCCATGGGATTGCAGAAAGCTGGACACAACTGAACATACACGCAGACAGAGCATCCTTATTCATACTAGAAATGCAGTTTCAAAAGAGATGAGCATGATGGATGTTGTCATTTTCTGCAACGTATTTAAATATGGTCTTGCCTTAGACTTTATAAGCTAGCATTGAATAGCAAAGAGACGATGCTGTGTGAGTTTTGCTCATACAAAATCACCATAGAATCTCAGTGGTATTCTACAATAGGCATTTACTGTCAGACTCCCAGGTCTGTGGGTCTCCTGGGCTGGGTCTCCTTCAGGCTGCAGGTTTACGTGTGCAGATCCACTTCACGTGGCCAGATGGGCAGAAGCTACCTTGGATTAGTCCCTTGGACAGGCGCTCCTAGAGAGACAAATGGAAGCACCGAGGCCCTGATCTGGTGCCATGCCACCTCCACACTCCACTGGCAGGGCAAGACAGTGCAACTTGTAGCAAAGCCAGGGGTGGGTAACAAATACTGTCCACTGAGACAAAAGGGTGGGATATTCAGAATTTCCAGAATAGTGAGAACTGGAGTCAGTCATTCCATATACCAATGAGAGGTGGGTGTTCCTAAAAGTAGAAGGACATTTATTTAATTTTATTTTTAAATTTTTTTATCATTATTATTATTATTTTACTTTACAATATTGTATTGGTTTTGCCATACATCAACATGCATCTGCCATGGGTGTACACGTGTTCCCTATCCTGAACCCCCATCCCACCTCCCTCCCATTGCCAGTCCAGGTTCAATGCAGGATACAGGGAGGTAGAAGGACATTTAATAGGAGTTTTTTATATGATTTATTTCTTAGAATTTCTCGGTTGTGCTTCTTGATTCACCTAAGTCTGAGAGAATTCAAAGATATGTTTAAATATGTTTACTTGAAATAGTAATCAAGAGTTACCTTTCTTTTTCTTCCATCTCCAATTATGGCTTGAAAATTGAACTTTTCTCCCGTGCTGACTTCTCCCTTTGCATTGTGTGTTAGCATCCTTGTTTCACTTCAGCCTGGAGGTGCTGAAGAGCAAGCCATATGGGGAAAAGGCAGACGTGTGGGCATCCTTTATCAGATGGCAACCTTGGATCCTCCCTTCTACAGCACCAACATGCTCTCCCTGGACACAAATGTAAGCAACCTTGGCAGACAAAAGGGTCTCATGTTGCCAAAAACACCATTCCTTTTCTTCTTAAATAGAACCTTTGTGATTTTAGTAAAACTGCCCATTAAAAGCAGTCATTGTTTTTTTAGCCCCATGATCCAGTTTATTTATTTATTTTCTCCTTCCTTCTAAATCTACATCATGTGCTAGGGCACATTTCCCCCTATAATTTTCTTCAATTTATCACTGAAGAAAAATTTAAAAATAATATATCAAACTGTTTTTGGTCTTTTATTTTTACTTGTGGTTTGGACTGCCCTCAATCCAATATATTATATTATCCTACACGTCATTTATTGTGAATCTGAGGTTAAGTTTTACTCAGCTTGAAGAATATAATTCTGTGTTCAAGAACTGTTTAATTAATGCTACTTTTAAAATTGTTGGGATATTTTTGTTTCTGATGAAAATGTGTACATGAGATTATGATGCTTGTTATGTAACTCTTGTGTCATGGCCAAGTGTCACCATGCAAAGGCTCCTGTGGCTCCTTTACTTCCCTTACTCCAGCCTGTTTGTTTTGCAGATAGTGGAGGCGGTGTATGAACCAGTGCCAGAAGACATCTACTCTGAAAAGGTGATCACTACCATTAGCAGGTAATTAGTATCACAACTGCAAACCTATAGAGATTATCAAGAAATACCTAATATCTCTGAAAATGTATTTTTAAAAGGAAGAGTTTCCAAATAATCCAAACCTAGAAAAATGTTTCGACATTATTCATCATAGAGACCATTTGGGAGCCACCAAGTGTCCAAGAATAATAGGACATTCACTTGAAATAACATGTTATCATTAATCTTATTATTCAGAATGTTTCATATCAACGTATATATCAAGTGTGATCTGCTAAAGAAATATTTCTCCAAATAATATATATATATATATATATATATATATAGCCAAGGGGCACATGAAAATGTGCTCAACACTGCTAATTATTAGAAAAATGCAAGTCAAAACTGCCATGAGATCGCCTCACAGCAGTCAGAATGGCCATCATTAAAAAGGCTACAAACAATAAATACTGGAGAGAGTTTGAAGAAAAGAGAACCCTCCCACACTGTTGGTGGGAATGTAAAGTGGTAACATCTACTATGAAGGATAGGGTGGATGTTCCTTTAAAAACTAAAAATAGAGCTACCACATGATCTAGCAATCCTACTCCTGGATGTATATCTGCAGAAAACCATAATTCAAAAGGATACATGCACCCCAGTGTTCTTTGAAGCACTATTTAAAATAGCCAAGACATAGAAGGAACTTAAATGTCCTTCAATAGATGTATGGATAAAGAAGTTGTGGTACATATATACTATGGAATATTACTCAACCAAAAATGAATGGAATCATGGCATTTGCAACAATATGGATAACCTAGAGATTGAAAGTGAAAGTCACTCAGTCATGTCCGACTCTATGTGACCCCATGGACTATGCAGTCCATAGAATTTTCCAGACCACAATACTGGAGTGGGTAGCCTTTTTCTTCTCCAGGGGGTCTTCCCAGCCCAGGGATTGAACCCAAGTATCTCGTATTGCAGGCAGATTCTTTATCAGCTAAGCTACCAGGGAAGCCCTTAGAGATTGTTGTACTGAGTGAAATAAGTCACATAAAGACAAACATCATATGATACCACTTATATGAAAAATCTTAAAAAATGTTATGCATGAACCTATTATATAAAACAGGAATTGAGTCACAGATATAGAAAAAACCTGTATGGTTACCAAGGGGGAAACGGTAGAGAGATAAATTAGAAGTTTGGGATTAGATAACTAAGAAGGACCTACTGTATAGCACAATAGTAATTTTTCAAAAAAAGTCACAAAGAAGTGCTCCAGCTATCCACATAGCAGGAGTTTAATGAAAGTTATTATACCTGGAGAGGCTCAAAGTTATGCCTCCACAGTGCTTGTCCCAGGTGATCCTCCCCTCAACTTCCCCCTGCTCCCCTTGCTGCAGCCACAGGGAGCTCCCTGCTACTTCTCTTCCCTTATCCTGGTGCTCACTTCCCTCTGATGCAGGCAGTAGCACAGGCCCTCACTTCCTCTGGGTCTCTGCATAATTAGGGCACCTGCCCTGATACCCCCACAACCTCTCTGAACTCTCTTGTCTTCTGACACACTTTACAAAGTTCACAGCATCCACCACCCCTAACACAATATCTATGTGCATGCAGATGTGTTATTTTATTGTCTCTTTCTTCCCTACCAGAAAAGAGAGACTTTTTCAGTTTAATTCATAGCTGTTAAATGCCCAGAGCAATGCCTATTACCAAACAGATCCTTAACAGTTTACTGGTTGTATGAATAAATGACATTTATCTGGTTGATTGTTACTTCTGGACCATTTTATGCCCATAAATTGGCCAAGATTACTATTCTGCCCCATCAAGCTGAGTCAAACCCTTACTGTTATAATAAAAACCCTAGGGTCACCCCAGATGTAATCTTTATTCAGCTCCCTGCCCAATTCCCTTAAATTTCAATTCTATATCTACCCTTACTCTTGGCATCACCTCTGATGAAATGGAATAAACACATTATTGTGGTTGTGTGCTTTTCCCTCTGGTTTCTCTATCCAGCTCACCATTTAGCATTAATAGATTCTCCTCACGTGATTGTTGGATTACATCCTGAATCTTTCCTTGCTTAACACAATGCTACCCAATTGTACTAATCACCACAGCCACAGCTGGCACTGAGTTTCACTAACTGTGGACTCTGAGCAGACACCTTGACTACTTTTTTGGCATCTCCGTTTCCTCATCAGGTAAAATGGGGATCGTAATGGTAACAACCTCATCAGGCTAATGTGATAATTATAACATATGCAAATCACTTAGCGTAGAGCTTGCTACTGCTGCTGCTGCTAAGTCGCTTCAGAGACTACCCCAGAGACGGCAGCCCACCAGGATCCCCCATCCCTGGGATTCTCCAGGCAAGAACACTGGAGTGGGTTGCCATTTCCTTATCCAGGGCATCTTCCTGACCCAGGGATCGAATCCAGGTCTCCCACATTGCAGGCAGACGCTTTAACCTCTGAGCCACCAGACTAGATCCACCCTATTGCTAATGAGTCCAGACAAATGTATTTAAACTCTCGCCTTCTATTCTCTGCTATTTGTTTTCTGGAAAGTGCATTAAAAATTCAAGAAGTCTCCAGAGAGATCAAGATAACAGTGCCAAATTTATTCATTTAATTCCTTCTTTTCTTAGGTATTTATGTGCCCCAAAGAATAGGAGAGGGAAGTACAGAGAAAAACTACAGAGACTTTACTCTGATTTTGTGGTGCTGGGCAAATAAGACCATAATTTGCTTCTGACAGGCTCCCTGATTATTGGTATCCATGCCTCGTGGAGCTGGAAGGTTAGGCTTAGGGTATCAACATTATTATGAAAAGGTCAGGATATCAATTGATTCTAGAATCGAGTGGATTCCAGTCCTCACTCTTCCACTCACCTTTACCTCCCCAAGCCCCTCTTTCCTCATCTGTGATGTATGGGTAGCAATTCTGACTACTCATGGGCTTACTTTGAAGCCTAAGTAAGATAATGCTTTTAAATAAGATAAAACTTCTTAGCATAGTTCTCAGCATGTAGCAAATTCTTAGGTTGTTAACAATATTATTACTTATAGAATGAAGTATACAAAAATTATGATAAATTTGATGCAGCGTGGTAAAAGAGGCAATGAAAAATTACAAAAGAACTTGGTCTGGTCGAGGGATTTGGAAAAAGTTTTTTTTTTTTTTTTCCTTTTTTTTTTTTAATGAAAAAATGACATGTGACCTAAGACCTGAACTCCACTAATTCTGAAATAGTAAATATAACAGAGAAAGCATATCATAGATCCACATCTCTGAAGGCTGTCTTGAGCAACAGAGCATGCTAATTTGAAGAACTGAAAGAAGCTGGGTATGCAGCATGTCAAGTAAGACAGGGAATAGCTAGCAAAAGAGCCTGGGAGCTTGACAGGCCCCACAGGCCACATAGAGAGTTTTGAACTTTTATCCCCAGTATTGAGGAGAGGACGGAAAAGTTACTAACAGGCTGAGACATAGTGAAAATCTCTTTAGCTAAGATCGTCCTGCCAATTTGCAGGGAGTACACTGGAAGGAATGAGAGTGGGAAGGAGAGGCAGGGCCAGATTGTGG
>NW_011476911.1:3584-4415 GCF_000754665.1 Bison bison bison | reverse complement strand
GTGGCAGCCTTGACTGGACTGGTGGTGTTGCTGGAGAGAGAAGTGGATTGTTCCCACTGTTGCCTGGAACTTAAGTCAACAAGTTTTGAAGTACAGTCATTAAAGGATTGGAAAATGTTTTTGTTAACTAGGAAAATTGAATGACATTGAGAATATGAAAACAACTGGATTTATTATGTGGAAACTCAGCTGCTGCTGCTGCTAAGTCATTACAGTCATGTCGGACTCTGTGCGACCCCATAGATGGCAGCCCACCAGGCTCCCCTGTCCCTGGGATTCTCCAGGCAAGAACACTGGAGTGGGTTGCCATGGGAGCCAAAACCACAGAGTGGAAGTTTGGGGAGGGAGGGAGCAAATAGGAAGGAAATATGTGTCTGATTTAGAGACATCCACTGTAGAGCAAGGCTTCCCTGGTGGCTTAGCTGGTAAAGAATCTGCCTGCAATGCAGGAGACCCTGGTTCTATACCTAGGTCAGGAAGGTGCCCTGGAGAAGGGCATGGCAACACACTCCAGTATTCTTGCCTGGAGAATCCCCAAGGTCAGAGGAGTTTGGCGGGCTACAGTCCATGGGGTTGCAGAGAGTTGGATACTACTCAGTGACTAAGCACCCAGCACATGGTAGAGCAGGTTGTTGATGGGTGGTGAGTTTACTGTCACCAGGATGTTTAAGATAATAAATGATCACTATTTAGGGCACTCCAGGGGACATGTTTTGAGCATACTTTTAATTCAGAATACTAAGATGCCATAATTAGTAGGAACAGACAATTTAATTTTAAAGCTGACTACAGATTTTAGTGCTACATTCAATATGTGAGCAAATTTGGAAA
>NW_011476911.1:0-2441 GCF_000754665.1 Bison bison bison | reverse complement strand
GAAATCAGTCCTGAATATTTATTGGAAGGACTGATGGTAAAGCTGAAACTCCAATACTTTGGCCACCTGATGTGGAGAACTGACTCATTGGAAAAGACCCTGATGCTGGGAAGGATTGAAAGTGGGAGGAGAAAGGGTTGACAGAGGATGAGATGGTTGGATGGCATCATGGACTCAGTGGACATGAGTTTTAGTAAACTCCAGAAGTTGGTGATGGACATGGAGGCCTGACCTGCTGCAGTCCATGGGGTTGCAAAGATTCACACATGGCTTAGTGACTGAACTGAACTGAATTGACAGATTTTAAGATTGCAGTATGCAGCCTAGAGCAGATGTAGTTTCCATTTAAAGTTATTCAAAACTCAGTGTCTGAGTCACATTGAAAGGTTTTATCTTTAGAAAATTTGACATAAAACCAAAATCAGTTGTGAGTTGAATGTAATTACTTATTTTATTTGCTTTGGATTTTTAGTCTCTAACTATTAAGTTTCAAAATAACTATACAACACATTCAATTTCCCATTTTCTTAGTTTCTTTCCTTAGCAGGCTTTTAAATTAGGAGAATGACTTAGTAACCCTGAAGTGTCTGAGGCAAAATATATATTTTACTGCTCTACCCAGTACCAGTATTGCTATTTTTACCTTCCAGTACACTGTTAAGCAAATGTCATCTGTTTATTTTGTTTAAAGGAAGAGCATTTCCTTTTATGTGCAAGATATTTCAGTTGCCTAAGTTTTCTCTGTCTGTGCTTGGTTGCATAAGCTGTCTGGCACTTTGTTCTAGAAGAAGTCATAATGATTAAAGAAGTTAGTGTTTTCAACTAGTTCTAAGGACAAATGGCTCTTTACATTTTCCATCCTACCTTCTTTGTTTCTTCAAACATGAAATGATTAGGATTGAACACTCTATCCCTCTGATTCTTTCCATCTGATCACTCAGAACAGAGTGGACACACAGTGGGTAGCATGAGTGGACATCCCAGATTTTTTCCTAGAACTTGACTTTATGCTTATTTAATTAGAAAATCATTAAAGCATTTGGTTGCTCTTAAGTGTCTCCTTGAAATATCTAAGCAGAGAGGCATTTCAAACCAATGTGTTTAAACTGAAACTTCTGGTAGGAGATATTCCTAGGATTCCAAAAACCTGTACCCAAATATTTTAGGTTATGTGCAGGTAAATTATGAGACCACCTGTTCATTCATTTGTTCATTCATTCATTTGCTGAATACTCAGCAAGACCCAGATTCCATCTTACATACAGGTGACATCCCAGTGAAGGAGACACAGGTCCCTCCTCTCAACTTATCTCCTGTCTCCAATGGTGACACAGACCATTACAGTGTAAATTACAGTGGTTTTGAGTACTTAAATATAGACAGTGAAATGAGGACTTGTGAAAGGGGGACGGTAAGTCTGACTGAGTGAGGTTGAGCCAAGAAGTCTTCCTGTTAGAGACCTGGAAATGAGTGGTAATAACCATAGTACAAGCTCACTTTCTTAGAACTTGAAAACAAATAGCCTAAAGATAAAGCTTGAAATGATATAGTGATGTGTTTATTATACTCATGGTTAATAAAGTAAAAAAAAGAGAGATCCAGGTGGAAAATTAGGAGGATGAGGGGCTCACCTCCCCTCATTTTAACATCCAAACTGCAGCTCTCACTAAAATCAACCTGGGGACAAGTAGGGCAGATCTTCTTCAACCAAGGCTGTAAAGAAAGATCCACATGGAGTCTAGTGGGAAGGGAAAAGAATGTGGTCAGAACCTCCACCCTTAGCAGAGACACGGAGAAGAGGGGACATCACAGGTACAGGGATCCTCCCCAGGGAATGAAGTATTAGAGCCCCACATTGGGCACCCCAGCCCTGAGATCTGACACTACTGGAAGATAAGCCCTTGCAACTTTGGAACCCAGTGTGTGTGAGTGCGTGTGTGTATGTGCATGCGTGTGTGTGTGTGCTCAGTCATGTCCGACTCTTTGCAATCCCAAGGTCTGCAGTCTGCCAGGCTCCTTTTCTCATGGAATTTTCCAGGCAAGAATATTGGAGTAGGTTGCCATTTCCTACTCTTGGGGATCTTCCTGACTGGGGGACTGAACCTATGTCTCTTATATCTCTTGCATTTGCAGGCAGGTTCTTTACCAGGGCACCATCTGGGAAGACTTGAAACCCTGTGGGGCTTACCAGAGGGATATAGGAAACTGGGCCTCTGCTCTTAAAGAGCATATAGCTTTGTTTGCTTCCACTCACAGTGTGGAGGCAGAGGTTGAAGGTGCCAGGGGTGCTGGCCAGCCTGCCAAGACATGACATGAGCCCCTGTCTAATGTTCACCAGGCTCCCCCTCCAGCCCCTCTTGTCGCATGCGGCTCCCCATGAAGGCAGTTCTGATCAACAGTTCTGCCTCTGACTGTGAGAGTGTGCACACTTGCAGGGAGCA
>NW_011476910.1:18351-20675 GCF_000754665.1 Bison bison bison | reverse complement strand
CACACAGAGTCGGACACAACTGAAGTGACTTAGCATAGCATAGCATAGCATTCCCCATGAGGGAGATGATGATGAACCTCACTTCAATAGGTATGATGTGAATTGCCAGACAAAAGTGGAGAGGAAGAACATTCTGGAAGCTGTAGGTGAGGACTCAGAAGATTTTAAAGTTTTAAGAAAAATTCTTAAACATCAAGAGTTTGATAGACATAGAGAAGAATCTCGAACTTGGTAAAATACTATAAGGTGTTGTTGTGCTGTTTAGACACTAAGTTGTGTCTGACTCTTCTGCAATCCCATGGGCTGTAGCCCGCCAGGCTCCTCTGTCCTTGGGATTTCCCAGGCAAGAATACTGGAGTGAGTTGCCATTTCCTTCTCCAGGGGATCTTTCTGACCCAGGGATTGAATCCATGTCTCCTGCATTGGCAGATGGATTCTTTACCACTGAGCCAGCAGGGAAGCCCAGTACAGAGGGTGGAAGTGCTATAATGAAAAAGCAAATGATTAGATTGAGTTAGAGCTGTGGTTCTCAACTGGGGAAGGTTTTGCCCGCTAGGGGATGTTTGGCCATGTCTGCAGACATTTAAAAAATAACCTTTCAAATATTAGTATATCTTTAGAGTTACAAAAAAGTTACAGAGGACAGAGACTTCCTAAATACCTCTAGTTTCTCCTATTGTTAACCTGTTGTCGTGGATGGTGAAGAATTCCCCCACAATGCAGGAGACCTGGGTTCCATCCCTGGGTTGGGAAGATCCCCTGGAGAAGGGAATGGCTAGCCAATTCTAATATTCTTGCCTGGAGAATTCCATGGGCAGAGGAGGCCAGCAGGCTACAGTCTATGGGGTAGCAAAGAGTCAGACTCGACTAAGAGACTGTGACATACTAGTATGATATATTGTTGCTAGTATGATATATTGTTACAACCAAAGAAACAATATTGATACATTATCATTAACTAAAGTGCATTCCTATTCAGAAGTCCTTAGCTGTTATCTAACACTTCCTTTCTGTTTCAAGAAGCTACATTGTATTAATTGTCATGTCTCCTTAGCTTTCTCTAAGTTAAAGTTTCTCAGATTTTCCTCCCTTTTGATGATCTTGACAGTTTTGAGGGGTACAGTTTAGGTATTTTATAGAATGTTCCTCAACTGTGATTTGTCTGAAATTGTTCTCAAGATTAGACTGGGGTTGTGGCTTTTTAAGGGGAAGAAGAATAGAGGTGAAGTGCCATTCTTATCACATCATATCTAAGGTTATCAACATGACTTACCAGAAATGGTATAGACCTAACAGAAGCAGAAGATATTAAGAAGAGGTGGCAAGAACACACAGAAGAACTATACAAAAAAGATCTTCATGATCCAGATAACCACAATGGTGTGATCACTCAGCTAGAGCCAGACATCCTGGAATGTGAAGTCAAGAGGGCCTTAGGGCATCACCAGGAACAAAGCTAGTGGAGGTGATGGAATTCCAGTTGAGCTACTTCAGATCCTAAAAGATAATGCTGTGAAAGTGCTGCATTCAATACACCAGCAAATTTGGAAAACTCAGCAGTGGCCACAGGACTGGAAAAGGTCAGTTTTCATTCCAATCCCAAAGAAAGGCAATGCTAAAGAATGCTCAAACTACCAAACAGTTGCATTCATCTCACATGCTAGTAAAGTGATGTTCAAAATTCTCCAAGCCAGGCTTCAGCAATATGTGAACCATGAACTTCCAGATGTTCAAGCTGGATTTAGAAAAGGCAGAGGAACCAGAGATCAAATTGCCAACATCTGCTGGATCATTGAAAAAGCAAGAGAGTTCCAGAAAAACATCTACTTCTGCTTTATTGACTATGCCAAAGACTTTGACTGTGTGGATCATAACAAACTGTTATGATCTGAAATTCTGAAAGAGATGGGAACACCAGACCACCTGACCTGCTTCCTGAGAAATCTGTATGCAGGTCAAGAAGCAACAGTTAGAAGTGGACATGAAACAACAGACTGGTTCCAAATCGGGAAAGGAGTATGTCAAGGCTGTGTACCATCACCCTGCTTATTTAACTTAAATATGCAGAGTACATCATGAGAAATGCTGGACTGGATGAAGCACAAGCTGAAATCAAGATTGCTTGGAGAAATATCAATGACCTCAGATATGCAGATGACATCACCCTTATGGCAGAAAGTGAAGAAGAACTTATGAGTCTCTTGATGAAAGTGAAAGAGGAGAGTGAAAAAGTTGGCTTAAAACTCAACTTTCAGAAAACTTGGATCATGGCATCTGGTCCCATCACTTCATGCCAAATAGATGGGGAAACAATGGAAACAGTG
>NW_011476910.1:16047-16549 GCF_000754665.1 Bison bison bison | reverse complement strand
CTTTGTCAAGATGACTGCTGGTGCTGAAAGCCATTTCAGAGCATAGGTGCATCTGAATAAAGTCAAACTTCTTATGCTAGCCTATGAAACTGAAAAAATCAGGCCCTCCCCACCTTTCTGTCTTCTTTCCATACTCTTATGCCCTTGGTTCTCTTGATCCATCCAACTGTAGAAGATGCAAGCCCCATCTGACTTTAAAACCTTTGTACTTCATAATCCTTCTGCCTGGACCACTACTGTCTGAGACTTAAGCATGGCTTGCTTTCTTTCATCATTCCCATCTCAACTCAAACATCACCTTCTCAGTAAAGTTTTCTTTTTCTTTCTTTCTTTTTTTAATATGGACCATTTTAAAAGTTTGTATTGAATTTGTTACAATATTGCTTCTGTGTTATGTTTTGGTATTTTGGCCATGAGGCATGTAGGATCTTAGTTAGCTCCCTGACCATAGATTGAACCCACACCCTCTGCATTGGAAGGCAAAGTCTTAAACCACCAGACA
>NW_011476910.1:14450-15947 GCF_000754665.1 Bison bison bison | reverse complement strand
AGGACTCAACATTTTCACTGCCATGGGCCAGGATTTGATTCCAGTCAGGGAACTAAGATCCCACAACCCAAACCATGTGGCTGAAAAAAAATGGAATTATACGTTATGTGACCTTTTGTGTCTGGCCTCTTTCACTTGGCATGCTGTTTTTAAGGTTCATCCATTATGTATCACATATCAGTGTTTCACTCATTTTTATGACCAAATAATATTCCATTGTATGGTTATACCATATTTGTTTATCCATTCATAAGATGATGGATCTCTGGGGTGTTTCCACTTTTTGGACTATAATGAATAGTGTTACTTGAACATAAGTTGTTCCTGTATCGTTTGATTACCTGTTTCCAATTTTTGGGGGTAAATGCCTAGTGGTGGGATTGCTGGATTACATGGTAATTCTATACTTATCTTTTTGAGGAACTGCTGAATTGTTTTCTACAGCTATAGCATTTTGCATTCCCACTAACAGTATGGGAGGGTTTCAATTTCTCCTTTTTTGCTTTCCTTTTTTAAAAATTAGCCTTCCTCATGAATGTGAAGTGATACCTCAGTGTAGTTTTAATTTACATTCCCTAATGACTAATGAGGCTGAGTATCTTGTCCTGTGTTTATTGTACATTTTCCATGCAGATTATTTCTGACTGTAGAGTATTTCTGAACTTTTACAGTTTCTTTTATATAGCGTAGAAAATAGAAAGATCAGAAGCAAACAGGAACAAGAGAACTAGTGTTATAAAATTATATTTGGCAAATACCCCAAATGTCTTTCTGGCCTCAACTCCTGAGAATTTCACATTTTCCGTAACACTGGAAAGTTCCCTTCTGATATCAGGTATTATCAGCCTTGAATATTTGCTGATACAGTTAAATGACATTGCAGGAATGTCATAAAAATGACAGGAAATATGGAAGGCATCTACAGATGGGGCAAGCCATCAACTCCATGCCTCCATTGGGTAAGGAAGAGGTTGCAATCTGAAGTGGACCTTTGTAAAGTATATTGACCACATGCAGATAAACAACAAACACATTGGAAGAGTTTGTTTCTTTCCCTTAACGAATTAGATTAGGGAGCAGAAATGATCTTTTCCTTCAAAATTTCCACTTGCTTTCTCAGACACATTCCACGTAAATTGAACAGACCACATTTTCTTGCTATTTTTAAAAATGTATTCCTGATTTAAAAAAAGAAAACTGAGCAATCAGGGCACTTTCATAAATGTGGTTATGGAAACATAACCTTTCCAATTTGCTTCAAATATCAAATGACCATAGAATGGTCAAATATACATATACATATATATATATAGAGAGAGAGAGAGAGAGACAGAGAGACAGAGAGACAGAGAGATGGAGAAGGCAATGGTACCCCACTCCAGTACTCTTGCCTGGAGAATCCCATGGACGAAGGAGCCTGGCGGGCTGCAGTCCATGGGGTCACAAAGAGTTGGAAATGACTGAGTGACTTCACTTTCACTTTTCACTCTCATGCAT
>NW_011476910.1:10092-14135 GCF_000754665.1 Bison bison bison | reverse complement strand
ACCTCTGGCAAACTGATATGAGGTAGGCAATGTAGCAAAATAGGAAGAGCTTTGAGCCTGGTCAGGAGATCCATGTTCTGGTCTCTAGTTCTGAAACAACTAGTTTTATAACCTTGGATAAATTAAACTCGTGAAGCCCTAGTTTCCTCATTTGTAAATAAATGAGTGATTGTACTCTAGATTAGCCTTCAAGTCCATTACAGCTCTAAAATTCTATTTGAAAAGTTCATATGTTATGCTAAATTTCAGAAGCAACACATACTCTTTTTATGTTTGCATATGTAAAAATTAAAACCGTTGCCTCAGTTCAAACCTGTGTCAACAGAAAAAGTTAAAAAGAAAAATAAATAAGGCCTAGGGACACAGGTTTTCAGGTTCCAGAGCCACACTCTTCTTTGTGTACTGGCTAAATGCCTGGGTGCTTTCTACGTGTGATGATCTGTCCTCTACCCTGAGGTTTCTTAATCTACGTTTTGCAATGTGTGTCATAGATGTTTGTTTATCAAACATAACTGACTCACACAGGACATAGAACTCTTTCCTAATCAGCGGCTCAAATATTTCTTATCTCCTGAACTTTTCCAGTCTTAAATTCTGGTCTGAAATGAGGATACTTTGACTTTCACTTAATCTGATGATGCATTTTATTGTTGCAGGAAGATACTGGCTTTCAAAATGTTTTCCCCCATCCCCTTCATTTGTAAGAAAACATTACATGAAATGGTAAGGTGATTCTGTTCTGTCACCCATAGAGTCTCTTTCCAGGCACAAGACCTAGGGAGCTCTGGGTCATTTCATTGCCATTGCCAGGAGAGTGCAACTAGCAACTTTAGCCCCTGATGAAGAATCCAGAGTTTATGATCTCTCCGGGAAGGGTTGTGTTACATTTAGGTACAGTATAGCATGAGGTTTTTGTAATCGGGATTAACATAAAGCCAGTGGAAGGGAAAGGGTGAAGCTAGTCATCTCAGATGAGAGAAGCTGACGTGATCTTTGTATTAGCATTTATTTCCAATTTGGAAGATGTTCTCACATGAAAAACTGTCCTAGATAAGATAAAGGCTCTATGAAAATTTATGATCAGAGAACTTTATCAGAAAACTGATCTGTTCTGCACTATCTTAAGACTCATTTTTCATGTGTTTATTACCTCTTGACTATTTCTTTTATGTTCATTTCTTTTATGTTCATTTACAGGTGTACATTGCATTAGTGCTTTTCTTGGTTTTCTGTATTTGGTCTTTTAGCCCTAGGTCAGCTTGTGTATTTCCCCAAAAGCAGCAGCTTCTGCAAAATGCTGGCAAACAGGGTGGAGTATGGGGTGTGAAGGAGGGAAATGTGATTGAAGCTGAAAGGAACTTTTATAGTTAGTGTGTTCTGTTCATCTAAGCTATCTCTCCCTCGACTTTTTTCCCCAGTAGAATGTTAAAATATTGTACTCCTGCCAAAAAATTTCCTAAACTCAAATCCTACACAAAAGAAACTACCTCTCTATCCTGAACTAAGCTGTATTTATTTTGTTTGTGTCTTATGTCAAGAATCATTATATTTAATTTAATTTAAAATTACCTTTGTGATTTTACAGCAGAAAAGTACACATATTTTTTTTCCTATTGGGGTCTATTGATAAATGGGACTATCATTACAAATCATTGTTTTCAATTTCTTTTTAAAATCAGAGGAAAATTGTTTTGGTTATGTGAGTCAATTACCTTGAAATGCATCATTTGATTCAATAAGTCTATATCTAGTCTATTTCTAACAAAATAATTAGGAAGACAAATTTATGTCCAAGAATGTTCACAACAACATCATTTATAATACTGGGAAAATTTAAAAACCAACATAAATGTCTGGCAAAGACTAGGCAACTAGTTAAATAAATTATGACTCTCATATGCTAGAACAGTATGCAATCCTAAACATTATTTTTAAATAATTTTAGCAAATGGGGGAGAGCTCGTGTTATATGTCAAGTGAAAAAAGCACACAGTATCCAATTTTGGAAGACATATGCATAAGACAAAACTGATAAAAGTATATCAAAATATTAACAGTGAGTAGAATTGTGGAATTAAACAGCATTCTTCATACATTTTTGGTGTTTCCTATATTTTCTATGATGAATAGTCATTACTTTAATAGAAAAATACAGTTACCAAACATTTTAATGAAAGCCAATTAAACAACAATGAGATGGCATTACCTATCAGATTGGCAAGATTTTTAAAGATTGATAATATTCAATGTTTTCAAGAATATAAGGAAAACGTTACTCTTATACACTCTAAGTAGGAGTATTAATTCATCTGGCCCTTTTGAAAGACAATTTGACAGTATCTTTTAAAATTTAGAATGCACATACTCTTTGACCCAGCATCATTTCCACTTATAGGGCTCCACTGTAGAGATGCTTAGACAAATACACAATGCTATATGCATTGGGATATTAGTTGGCATATTGTGAAAATTAGAGAAAACTCCTGACTGTATATCAGTAGGCCTTTGGCTAACACATCATGGTATATCCATACTATGGAATACGGTGTAACAGTGAAAAAAGGATGAGGTATAACTCTTTAGATATCTATCTACACACAAATATAAAGACATGGGATAATGTTTGTGATGTATGATAAAATGCATAAAGGCAATCTGTAGAGCAATATGAATAATCTCATTTTGAAAAAATAAGTATATGAATGTACCTGTGCACAACAAACATTTGGAATGATATATACCAGATTATTCATAGTTATCTCAGAGATTCTGTTACTTCATACACTTGAACCAAAGAAGTGAACATGCACTTCGTTTGTAAAAATAATAATAATAATAATAAAGAGGCAATCAATGGAAAATGAGGTTTGCTGTGTGAAAATCTGATTTATTAATAGCCTTTCAGGAATGTATTACAGTGGTATACAGCTACGAAGAGTTTGGCCACCTTAACCTAGGGCCTAATCTGTACGATGGCTCAATAAAGAGACAGAATAGTCTCAGGGAAAGAATTGATTCATAAACTGATCTAGACTGCCATGCCTGAATTTTTCCCAGTGGCTACAAAATCAGATTTGTTGAACTCTTTCATAAATACCATTGAAGTGAGCTTACAGAGAGTTGAGGTTAGCCAGTGATATTGAAATCTGCCTGCATAAGTGGATTAGATACATATCATAGCTAAAAATGACTCTTCTAACCTATGAGTTAAATATTTAAAAAAAAATTCTATGTGTTCACCTTCAAGGTATTTGCTTTAAATTTCCTTTCATAGGAGGGATTTTCCCTGGGTCTGATATAGAAGTAGGATGTTCCCAAATGAGACTTTGCTTCTCTTCTAGATAGGTTTATGTGATAATGAGATGGACATTGGACATTTTACTTATTCAATTATATGTATATTTCCTCTGGAATAATAATAGTATCCACCTCATAGGCTCATTGGGAAGGTAAAACGAAATAAGACATGCAGTGTTTGTGGCAGTGCCTTGTACATACTAGGTACTCAATAGCTGGTGGCCATCATTATCCAACCACTTACTAAAGCTTTTCCATTTAAATAGTCATAACTTGGCCTGAACCAGGTACTATATATGGTCCAAGTGAAGGAGACAGTTTTCTTATAGTATTTTAGTTTGAAGAAGAATTGCTTTGAATGGAAGTTTGCCAGTTTAAGCAGAGTGAATATCTAGGTATAAAGATGGGGCTTGTCCATTTCATAGAAAGCATTAGCAAAGGCACATTTAGAGGATCAAAAAGAATGGAAGCTGGCTTGTAGGTCAGAGAGTGATTTAGTGAACGAAAGTGAAGGTGGTGGTTGTAGACAAAGGGATTTAGCCCTTGGCTTTAAAGAAAGTCACTCAATAAGTAGGAGAATCTGGAGAAAGACTGGTGGAGTGTAACGGAAGGATATGAGTTTTGGTTCTAGCTTTTTTTTTCAAATCTGTAAAATGAGGTCTAAGTTGGTAATGAATAGCCCCATTTTCTATATGCTTGCCATCAGTTCAGTTCATTTGCTCAGTCCTGTTCAACTCTGTGACCCC
>NW_011476910.1:9847-9992 GCF_000754665.1 Bison bison bison | reverse complement strand
GACTAGACAGACCTTTGTTGGCAAAGTAATGTCTCTGCTTTTTAAAATGGTGTCTAGGTTGGTCATAGCTTTTCTTCCAAGGAGCAAGCATCTTTTAATTTCATGGCTGCAGTCACCATCTGCAGTGATTTTGGAACCCCAAAAA
>NW_011476910.1:8435-8618 GCF_000754665.1 Bison bison bison | reverse complement strand
AGTAAAAAAAAAAAAAACCAAACATTTGTTTAGTTATTTTTGCCTGTGCTGGTCTTCACTGCTGTGTGGGTTTTTCTCTAGTTGCAGCCAGTTGGGGCGGGGGGTGGCTATTCTTCTCTGTGGTGCACAGGCTTCTCGTTGCAGTGGCTTCTCTTGTTGCAGAGCATGGGCTCTAGGGCACAT
>NW_011476910.1:4267-7163 GCF_000754665.1 Bison bison bison | reverse complement strand
ACTGAGTTTTGCCATCCAGATGAGTTCAATATCTTTCCATTTGTTTTGTCTTTTCAATTAGTTTAAAAGCCAGTGGAATGTACTAAAGTGACAAGAAATTGTGGTCTGAAAAGATAAAAGAGTTGTTTCTCAAAAAATGACATTAAATCTAGCTACAATGGCAATGGTCATTTTTGAAAGGATTAGCTTAGGTTATTATTTATGTTCACAGTTAGATCAGCTTCTGTTTAGGTTTCTGATTTCACCAGTTGTTTCAGACACACCACTGAAGACAATATTTGGCTTGGTTATTGAGTCTAAAAAAAATAAGGTCTCATGAATGACAAAGCATAACATCACTTGGCTATGCAAATATTATTATAAAGTCCTGCTGCTTGTAGTGAGACCAAAAAGGAAATTATTATTTTACAAACATGTGAAGTATGTTTAACATGCAAAGGCTTGTTACACAGTCAATGAAGAACAGTTGTTTTCTGCCCTTCCATAAATAACTAATGCCAAGAGCAGCCTGGCTATCTGTTTCAGCTTCTTGTTACAGAAGAGTAAAATGGGCAAGGTCTAAATATCAGTACCTGCTAACAGAGCTGTCCTGTAAGTTCTGTTTGCCTTCAGTTTAATTTCCATGCTTTCAGTGCTTTTTATGTTGCATGTTGAATCTGTCAATTGCACTGTACATTTTACTAACTTTTCTCCATGTTTATATGTTTCTCTCTTCTGTTTCTAATTGGACTGGTTGTCCTGGGTAAAACTTATTACCTAGGAAGCCTGATGTAGTGCAAGCACCCTGGTCTAGGAATCATAATTGTGATGGGAAATCCAGGCTCTGCTACTGGTTAGTTGTATGTCTAGACAAGTCGTTTAACCTGCATCTGTTTCTCTATCTGTAAAATAGGGATAATAATCCCACGTCTTCCAAACTAGTAAACAATGATGCAAATGTTCTCTCTAAAATGTCAGACAGGTGGCTTGGGGGATGTTTTGCTTCTGGGTAGTACACTTCTAGAGGGTTTCTGATGACAAGAAATTAAGCAGTTTATTTTGACCTTGAAAAAGTGAAAAAAAGCAGCTAGAAACAGCGTGGATACACTTGGTTTCCTTTTTGGAGATCCTTCTATCCTCTTCGTCCTGAGTGTGGTTAACTAGAAAGGAAAAGGTGAGAAAAGGCAGATGATAAAGGTAGCCAGAACTGTTAGCATGAATGACTAGCATGTGATAAAGATCTTGAAAAATACAACTAGTTTCTTGGTCTGATAAATATCTCTGTATCTGTATTTACAGACATGCTTATACATAGGTAGGTATATGCACAGATTCATACATACAAACAAAAACTGATAGCTTCAGGTTCTTTCCTTTACACCTTCTAAAGCTGGAGGAACTTTAGCAACCTGCGCTCAGTATTAAGAAAAAATTACCCAACTGAAAAATTCTGGGCTAAATGCCTGCTAGTAAAGGAAACTGACAAAAGTATATACTTTCATTACGAGGTTGTTGTTGTTGTTGTTGTTGTTTTTCATTTTGGTCTGATTTATGTGGTCTACTGGGTCTGTTCTCTGTGTTTTCATTCCATCACTAGACACTAAGTTTGTTGAAGGCAGGGGTGATCATTTGTTTGATTTCGTTTGTGTTTACTATACTTGACAGTCCTCTGTATGCTGTTGGTGCCCAGTGAATTTTATAGATGACAAATGATTACTTATTTCTGGTATTACAACAAGATCTCATAAATAAACATGACAATTAAACTTGTTGTTTGAAGTCCCGAACTTTCTAGGTCAGTCTTGAAAAAAGAAGTTATATGACTGCCATAGCAATATTCATAGGCATATTATATATAAGTGGGTGGGCCTGTTGAAAATTGGATGAGTAATCCCACTTCAAAGAAGTAACGTATAAAGGCTGCAGCTCTCAGCTCTCCATTTGCGGGCTTCCAACCACCTATAGTGTCACCTGAGATGCTTATTAAAGATTCAAGTTTCTCAGTCCCACTCAGATCCAGGTATCCATATTTTAACAAGCACCCCGGATGATTCAGATGCATACTAAAGTCTAAGAACAACTCTAGCCTGTAATCTGAGTTGCCCCCCCGCCCCCCACCACACACACGCAAACACACATGCGTTGTTACGTCCCATAATTATATGGGAAAGTGAAAAACAGTGAAATGACATGTCCATGCCTAGCAAGAAAAGGAAGCTAGTTCTCCATTAAACATCAGGGAACTGGAAGAATACTGGCATTTTCTTTCTTTTGGTGATATATTCTTGGCAGTTTGTCGTGGCTTATTTACAATTACGGTCTCTTTTGAAGCCCCAAGGCAGTTCGCCAGCATTTTATTTTTAACAGCAGTTTCTTGAATCTCTTGGGAAGATTATTTGTAGGACTGTCTTAGGAGCAACGATTAAGGGCCAGTAAGATGTCACAGTGCTGCGGTGACATTTCCTTATCGGTTGTGAGCTCTTTTTGCCACAACACCATCGTAGAAACACAAGGCATAAAGTGAAAACCCTGCATTCTTGTGATATTTCATAAGTGGGGATGGCTGTATGGGGTCTTAACGCAGTGAGAGGCGCGATAGAGATGCGTTAGGTGGGGCTTGGAGGGGCAGGATGTCTTAGGCAAAGAACGTTAAGATTCCTCTCTAAAGAGTAGTGAAGTCCGAAGATGAGTATCTTGAAAGGGCAGCTGGAATATGACCCGAGGGGAACTTTCATTCTAGGGTGGAGTTCTGGGAAAGCGAGCGCAGGTACGGGCGTGGGCCCATGGGGTAGCTCGCGGAAATCAGATAAGCGCCGGAACCTCCCCAAAACAAGCTCCATCACCAGGCGGCGGGTGCGGGAGCTGGACCCTAAGGCAAGCCCGCGAGGAGCCGTTAACCAACTCGGTTCCCCCGCAC
>NW_011476910.1:1414-1599 GCF_000754665.1 Bison bison bison | reverse complement strand
ACCATCCCTGGGATTCTCCAGGCAAGAACACTGGAGTGGGTTGCCATTTCCTTCTCCAGTGCATGAAAGTGAAAAGTGAAAGTGAAGATGCTCAGGCGTGTCCGACTCTTAGCGACCCCATGGACTGCAGCCCACCAGGCTCCTCCGTCCATGGGATTCTCCAGGCAAGAGTACTGGAGTGGGTT
>NW_011476910.1:0-1248 GCF_000754665.1 Bison bison bison | reverse complement strand
TAAAATCCTGGGGAACTTAAGGCTCCACAGGGGAGGAGGAGATAATTGTGTTAATTGTAGCCTGTAGACTCTCTTCTTGGTGTTCCTTTTTTTTTTCTTTCCATTCGTTGACTTTCAATTACTGAGACTTTAGCAAAAATGAAAGATTTGTTTTTTTCACTCCTGCCGTTGACTGGTTTTATATATTCCTTTCATTTGTTTCTCTTTTAGCTGTTTAAGATAATTATACATTCTCATACAATTGTAAAAAACAATACCCTTTAATTTTCTTAGTGGTAACATCTGGCATAACTGTAGCATAATATCACAAGGAGATCGAAGCAGGTACAATCCATCCACCTGATGCAAAGATCTCCAGTTTTACATGCACTCACTGGCGTGTGTTTACTTAGTTCTGTGGGCTTCTCTATAGGCAATATATAGTGGTAAAGAATCCACCTGCCAATGCAGGAGACATGGGTTTGATCCCCGGGTCAGGAAGATCCTCTAGAGAAGGAGATAGCAACCCCCTCCAGTATTCTTCCCTGGAAAATCCCATGGACAGAGGAGCCTGGCCAGCTACAGTCCATGGGGTTGCAAAAGAGTTGGGTATAACTTAGCGACTAAACAACAACAGTTTGTCTCTGTGCAGTGTTAGCACATGTAACCACCACCACAGTCAAGAAACAGAACAGTTCCATCACCCCAAAGGTCTCTGATGTCCTTTTATAGCCATCTCACTCCCTCCCTGAGCCCCTGGCAACCCCTAATGTGTTTTCTTTGCCTGATTGGTGTTTTTTCACTCAGTGTAATTGTGTGGAGATTCTTGCAGGGAATATATCTTGTATCAATAGTTCTTTTCATTCTTGAGTCGTATTCCACGCTGTGGATGTATTATAGTTTAATCATTCACCCATTGAAGGATATCTGGTTCTTTCTTGTACTTTGTAACCCGTTATGAATAAAGCTCCTATGAACAGTTATGTACTGGTTTTTGTATGAATGTAAATTTTCATTTCTCTAGGATAATTGCCCAAGAGTGCAATTGATGCTTGTATTGGTGTTTAGTCTCATAAGGAACTGCCGAACTGCTTTCCAGAGTGACTGTGCTATTTTATATTCCCTCAGCAATGCATGAATGGTTCTCATCTTTGCCAGCACTTGGAGTTGTTACTATTTTTTATTTTTAGCCATTCCAATATATATATATATATACAGTGATATCTTGTCATAGTTTTAATTTGCATTTCCCTAATGGCTATGATGTTG
>NW_011476909.1:8448-9667 GCF_000754665.1 Bison bison bison | reverse complement strand
ATCTTCTCAACTAGGGATCAAACCCATGTCTTTTATGTCTCCTGCACTGGCAGGCAGGTTCTTTACTACTAGTGCCATCAGGGAAGCCCTTAGCACACGCACACATACTATGAATGCATCTGTATCTGTATTTTGGTTAAGCATTCAGTTCAGAAGAGTCTGTGTAATTAATCATGTCTGTGTTTATACATTCAACACTAAAATAGTAAAATCCCATACTGAAGACTACCAATAGAGGCCCTTTAACCTTTAGTATGTGGAGAATTGAAGTACTTACAGTAAAGTAATGAAAATGGCTAAAGATTTATGATAGGATTGAGGTATAACAGTTGAATGATTTAACATTATTTAAAATCAAAGAAAAGCAGGAGGTGTTTTAATCATGATCTCCAAAATATGAAGGCTTATTGCAAAAGGAGTGAGTCTCCATCTCTGGTATTGACAGAATAAAAGGAAATGATGAAAGATAAGTTAACCTCCTATTTCCTGGCAGAATGCTGTAATACATTCTGTCACAAGCTTAGAAAACACGGCTTTCAGATCGTATAATGGAAATTTTTTTTAGTTACATAAAAACAAAAATTACTATCAAAGAAGAGAGGCAAGCTCCCCGACAGAGCCCCTTCCAGTCCTTCCTTACCTTGTAGTTTCATTTTTTGCCACTAAGAGGAAATAACAGTGATATCCTTCCCTCTTCAATCCTAGTATCATGCACACAAAATATCTTAGCAAACTACCCTCGTCCTCACCATAACCACCAATCCATTTTTCACCCAGTAAAATTTATTAAAGCATGGAAGAAAAAAGGAGACAAACAAGTCATTAGGGAAAAGACTAAAATATCTGTCTACAATACATAAAAGTTGAACACTGGACAAGTGATGAAAACATGGAATGGTACTGCAGTTAGATCAAACTGAATTTACATTCCAATCAGACAGTTACTAAATGAAAGACCTGTGCTCAACGTTAACTTTCTTCATTCAATCAACAAATATTTAGTGAGCACCTAAAATAGTATTTAGCATTGTTCAGGCCCTGTGGAAATACCACTGAGCAAAATATAATAACTCCTGTCCTTGTGGAGCTTATATTCCACTGAAGAAAAATTGTTTAGAGTCTTGTATTCCATTGCAGGAACCTTAAGTTTTATCCTGAGAATGCTTTTCACAGAAGAGTGATATGATTTAACAAATATTTTTCAGAAGATTACTCTAGG
>NW_011476909.1:3955-5742 GCF_000754665.1 Bison bison bison | reverse complement strand
AGAAGACTCTTAAGAGTCCCTTGAACTGCAAGGAGATCAAACCTGTCAATCCTAAAGGAAATCAACCCTGAATATTCAATAGAAGGGCTGATGCTGAAGCTTAAGCTCCAATACTTTGGCCACCTGATGAGAAGAGCTGACTCATTGGAAAAGCCCCTGATGCTGGGAAAGATAGAAGGCATGAGGAGAAGGGGACAACAGAGGACAAGATGGTTGGATGACATCATTTGACTCAATGGACATGAGTTTCAGCAAACTCTGAAAGATAGTGAAGGAGGGAAGCCTGGCATGCTGCAGTCCATGGGGTCACAAAAGTCAGACATGACTGAGCAATTGAACAGCCACAGGGAATAGCTTTACTCTGTGTGGCTCTCATTCTCCTCCTAGGCCTAGCATGTGTATCTCTTCCATAAAGAGAAGAGATGAGAATAACAAAAATACTGAATAGTTAAGAATAGTAACTTCACTGTAACTTACCAATTGATTTCTTATCAACTAAAACTAATTCCAGTGTGAAGTGGCCTTAGCAAACCACCTCTAAAGCCCACTCATCTTTTTGAGAATTCCCACACTCTATTGCCTCCTAGTGACAAGGATTCACCCTGGAGACACATGCTCAAGGGCCATCTTGCTCAAAAACTGACTTAAATTGCACGTGATATAATAGGTAGTTTATCACAGATCTTCAGAACTTTTCCTTATTACTCACAATCACTCTTACCCTTAGCTTGAGATCTTAAAAAATTTGGGCTGATGATATATATGAGAAAGCAGGGGGAGGACATTAAGAATTGGGTGATGTTTCTTCAATTACATTTTTATGAGCTGATGTTTTCACTGATGGAATAAATGTACCAACGAGTACAAGTTAATACTAGGGTATGAAATGTAAATGCAGTTATCTGAGATACAAAAGATTTTGTTATCTCTGTTTAGTCCCACTCATATTATGTATACATACTTATAGCATATAGATTTAAATATAGTTTATGAGGATGGAATTATGGTTTAATTATTAATTAAGCAATATGTGGCAAGGCAACTGTTCTGACATTTATGAGAAAATTAAATTTCCAACATAGAAAGCATAAGACACAGTCGGGTGCGTCCAATCCCCAAGGATGTGATTATCTAATGATAAACCATGTTTCCTGCAGCTGCGTGATTGCCGTGACCAGAAAAAAAAAAAAAAAGTTCATTATAAGACTCTGTTCTTTTTGTATAATGAATAGATGAAGTTGGTTGCACAGAATATCAAACAGATGTTTCAACCAAATTGTGTGTCTTCAGTGGATGAATTCCCGCTATTTAAACTGGACAACTTCTGAAAGCAGATAGTCTATATGAGGAAAATGTAAATACTTCTTGAGCAAACTGTGCATCACTACAAAATAACAAACCGCTAGTAAAGGTACAGATGCAGGCAGTTTGGAGCTTTCCAGCTTCCTTTGGTATGTACATATACACAAAAGCCTGTGGCAATAATACTGACTCAGGATGATCTGGGACAAGCTTTCCATTCGTGGCACTAGTTCTTCTGTGGCTCCATCATCTGTGGAGGGATTGAGAGGACTGGCAAAGAGAAAGCACATGGTTTTCTTTTCTTTACCTAGTTTAGAAAAAAAATCTAACCTTTGAAAAATATATATATAGAAACATGACCTCTTCATCTTATTAGTTCTCTATGTTAGACAATCTATAAGGCACATATATATGTACATCATTTAATCTTAATGATAATCTCAAAGAAGCATTGTTACAATGACTACTGAAGTCTAGACATGTAA
>NW_011476909.1:0-1146 GCF_000754665.1 Bison bison bison | reverse complement strand
TTCTCAGTCTCATATACAGAGAGATATATGGCAAATAAAAATGTAAGAAGCAAAGCGTTTGACTTAGTAAAACAAAATGACAAAACACAAACCGTCAAGCTTATCAGATATTTTATGCATGAGTATACTCAGTACTCAAAATACAAATTGTGCATCAAAAAGATGCTTGAATTCTTGCTCTGTTTCAGCTCTTATTTTAATCTGACCTGTACTTCATTTAGTTCTTTACCCAGTTGTCTTTCCTACTGGACTGTAAACTCCTTGAGAGCAGAGGCAGTGTCTTTGTAACTCTTACAACACAAAGTTGCCTTGACTGATGCACGGTAAGTGCCCCACAAATCATTTCCTGATTTCTTCATTAAAATAAAGGAATGGATTTGACTCTCACTGCCCGTGGGTGAGCTCATTTCTGCAGATGGTGGTAATACCCCCATTGTACTCAACTGTGATTCTGCTTGTTTCTCTTAAACAGCAAATGTTCTACTCTTACAGGCAGGGACAGTTTCCTAAATTTTATTTGACCTGCTAAAATATTCCCTATAGACCTATAGAAAGGACAATTATTCCTTTTCTTTTCTGTTTTTGGCTTTGCCTTTTTTTTTTTGTAGCCGAGCTCTTTGTTGGGTAAACTCCTTTGGAAAGAAAAGAGTTGGGTAGATATTTTGCTTCTCCCCACCCCCAATTTACATGTGCAGATAACCGAATTGCAAGAGGTGGGGTATGCAGGCTTTAGGGCGAACAAAAGTGGGTTCATATACCACGTGTATACTTATCACTTAAAAGCTGTGTAATCTTGGGCCAGTTATTTAGCCACGCTAAGTCTCAGGGTACTTTTCCCTCATATTAGCAACCTTCCTAGGGCTTCCCTGGTGGCTCAGCTGGTAAAGAATCCACCTGCAATGCAGGAGACCTGGGTTCAATCCCTGGGTTGGGAAAATCCCCTGGAGAAGGGAAAGGCTACCCTCTCCAGTATTCTGGCCAGGAGAATTCAGTCCATGGGGTCCATATACAGTCTATGGGGTCGCGAAGAGTCAGACATGACTGAGTGACTTTCACTTCACTTCACTTAGGTTGCTATGAACATCAAATGAAATCATGTATCCAGAGCATGTCCCCTAGCCTGGCACTCTCTCACATAAAGTCCAC
>NW_011476908.1:13758-16511 GCF_000754665.1 Bison bison bison | reverse complement strand
ATGTCTTCAGTAAACTCCTTCAGCCATTAGAATTCAACTTCTTTTCATTTCTTCTGCCACCATCCTAAGACCAGCATCATTTTCCTGACTTTACCTTTGCCTTCCTACAACATATTATTCACAAGAACCAGATGATATTTTAAAAATAAAAGCCTATCTTTGTTATTCCTCTGCCCTTTAATAGATTCCCACTTCCCTTCTCTTTATCATGCCTTCTAAAGCCTTCAATAATCTGGCCTCTACCTACCTCTTCAAATTCATCTTTTGACACCTCTCCTCACATTCTTTCATTCAGTAATATACTAATTCACATATTCATTCACTCACTTAAAATTCAGTAATTCTGTTTTTTTTTTTTAATCCGTTCATTAAAAAAGGTTTGCTTAACATCTCCTGTACACTTAGCCTTAATCTGGGTACCAGAAACAGAAAGATAAAAAGCTGTGATCCCTGCTCCCAAGAAACTTCCAGTCTACTTATCTTTCATAGCAGGTTCTCCAGGAAGTCATGCCTGATTTCCACAGGTAGAAGTGATCCCTTACTCTAATATAAGGCCACAGTTCCTTGATGTCAGTGCAGGTTCAGGGGCCCAGGAATCAATTCCATCCACCAATTTCCCATCTCTACTTGTTCTCCCACTATTGTCCAGTAAAAAGCCCTGGATTCCTCAGGTCCTAGACAAAAGTCTCCCCTTCTTTAGACTTAGCTTCCTCACTTGTACATTAAAGTGACTAGATTCCATGGTCACCAATTGCCTTTCTAGCTCTGACTTGTTATAAGGTTATGATTCAAATTGTGAAAGTCTAAGTATCTACCCTGTAATTATAAGCAGAGGTATACTATCTGGAAAAGGTGAGGTTTCATCTAAATCAGGAAGAATATATCATCAGTCCAAGTTAGCAAACATTCCCTCCGACAAATTCCTTTCTAAGGCTTAATCTTGGTGTCTGGGAAAAGGCTTAATCTTGGTGTCTGGGAATAGGAACATAAGCCCTATTCTCAGGAAACTCTAGAGCATTCTTGGGAAATTTAAATTTCTTCCACCCCAAGAATCAAAGTCCAAGCCAGGGTTAAAATGCCTGGAGAGAAGAGTGTAGGGGTCAGAATTTCAGGGCAGAGGAGTTCTTCCAAGAGAGGAAGAGGTGTTACAAAGGCTTCCGGAGGAGGGAGAAGCTGAGCAGAGGCTTCATATGGAGGAGAAGATTAGCTCTTTGCTCCTGCCAAGTCAGTCTTGAAGTTGAAATGTGAATACTTGGATAGAAGCTTAAGCATTATGCATCTGGTTCTTCAGGGTGTGAGATTTACTCAGATGCAGGCAACCATGCTTCCATGATCCAAGGTATCCGCAACAGTGGAGCAGCTAAGTTTGTCTTCAGGCACAATGATCCTGACCACCTGAAGAAACTTCTAAAGAAGTCCAACCCTGAGACACCCAAAATCGTGGCCTTCGAGACTGTTCACTCCATGGATGGTAAGTGTATGTGTGAGTGTATGTTTACTAACATTGGTCTCACAAAAACTATGATGATAATGATAATAGCTAACATTTATAGAATGCTTATTATGTACCAAGCAAAATTATTAGTATTTCACATGTATTAATTCACTTAATCTTCACAACAATTCTGAGGTAAATGTTATTATGAGGAAAACTGAGACACCAAGAAGTGAAGTGACTTGCCCAAGGTCACATAGACAGTAAATGCCAAAGGATGGAGAGAGCTATTATACTGATTTCAAAGGTTAAGAAACTGAAGTGCAGAGAGAGTACCCAAATTACCTTGGCTGGCTCAGTAAACTGGTGCCAAAGTGTATATCTGAACCCTAGGATGTATGAGTCCAATTCCTTCATACAATGCTCCTTCCATTAGAAATGATGTGCAGATCAATCATCCCAGTGTCTGGTTCCTGCAGCATAAATTTTCACAAACCAGTTCCTGGGAGATTTTTTAGGGTCCAATATGTAGCACTGGAATCAAAACAGGTTTTCAAGTCAGATCTTGGTTCAAATCCTACCTTTAGCACTTACCAGCTCAGTGACCTTGAGTAACTCTTTAACTCTCTAAACTTCAACTTTCCTCAAGGTAAAATATCTGATCAAAAGAGATGATGGAAGACATTCTATTTATCATGATCTAAGTAGAAATAAATCACCTTTATCATCCTACCTCTTTCCTTTCCCTAACTGAAACAATGCTCAAATCATTGTATTGCTGTCCCTCTTAGGCAGAAATCATCTATTTTAGGCATAATCTTCTGGGTTTATTAAAGCAAAGAGATCCTCAATTCATTTTAATCTGTCACTTTTCCAAGTGAAACAAAGGAGAGTCCACTGTACTCTCAGATTTAGCCAGTGTAAGTGCCATCACATCAAGTAATGGTGATGCACAAGCTTTTGAACCAAACTATCCATGTTCAAATCCCAGCATTACAACTTACTAGCTTGGACAAGTTTCTTAATTGCTGTGTGTCAATTGCCTTATCTTTAAAAATTGAGATGATAATTAATGGAGTAGCTGAGAATATTTAAGTGAGTGAATATATATAAAAACTTATTGTCATGCCCTTGTCCACATTTCTACAACCAGCAATGATCATATTTCTACCACTGAGACTACTTTAAATCATTATTTCTGTAGTGAAAACCAGAAATAATGAATGTTAGGACCATTCTACTTCCTTACATTTGCAAATGAATGGTTCTTTATTTAGTGAATGGTGGAAACCCTGCTGAAACTGTCAATTTAGGGCTG
>NW_011476908.1:9278-12542 GCF_000754665.1 Bison bison bison | reverse complement strand
ACACAACTTGGGTGGGAGTAGGGTGAACTCAGTCGACACATATGAAGAAGTCTGGCATAGCCCCAACTAAGGGTGCACACCCTCCTCCTTTCCCAACCTATAGTTGTTATGCGCCACAAATTCCATGCTGGAGATGGAGCTGGAGAAGGGTTATGATCTACCTCTATTCATGGCTTTGCTCAGGTGCCATCTGTCCCCTTGAGGAATTGTGTGATGTAGCCCACCAGTATGGGGCTCTGACCTTCGTGGATGAAGTTCATGCTGTAGGACTGTATGGGTCCCGGGGTGCTGGGATTGGGGAGCGTGATGGAATTATGCACAAGATTGACATCATCTCTGGAACTCTTGGTAAGTGAGTCCCTTGGGTTACCCTTATATACAATCCAGAAAGGAAGTCCCTAGAAGAACTTTTTCTTCCTCCTCCACAAAGTTGCAAAGGCTATTTGGGTAGAATTTATGACCCAGGCTATAGAACATTTGGATTCTCTCCTCCCACTCCCATATCACTGCAAAATTGCTGACAAAGTCTGGGAGGATTTTTTGAGAAGACCCCTGAGCTGGGCCAAATTACTAAGTTCAATTCATTGGGTGGAGTTGTGGATCAAAACTCCTTCCCCATCCCAGTTCCAAGCTCCATTTAGCTCTACTTTTGGATCTAACCAGTTGAAGGTCCCCACCCAGCTCCCGCGTATCTAGTCATTACACATGGCAGGGCTTACAAGTCCTACCTCAAAGCAGCATAACTATCAGCTCTGTCTGCTTGTCACAGACAAGAAAGATGATAAGGGAGTCTGGAGCTCCAGCTTCTAGTGTACTGCCTTGAGTTACCCTGTTCCTCAGGGGGCTGATAATAGGATCTGTGCATAACCTCCTCATTCTCCTCCTTGCCTCCAGGCAAAGCCTTTGGCTGTGTGGGTGGCTACATTGCCAGCACCCGTGACTTGGTGGACATGGTACGTTCCTATGCTGCTGGCTTCATCTTCACCACTTCACTGCCTCCCATGGTGCTCTCCGGGGCTCTGGAATCCGTGCGACTGCTCAAAGGAGAGGAGGGCCAAGCCCTGAGGAGGGCCCACCAACGCAATGTCAAGCACATGCGTCAGCTACTAATGGACAGGGGCCTTCCTGTCATTCCATGCCCCAGCCACATCATCCCCATTCGGGTGAGAGTCCCACATTCCCCATTGCCTTCTCCACCATCTCTCCTGGGAGCCTTCCCACAACCAGCAAACTGAAACCTGTTCCTGTCAGCTGTTTCCTTGTTAACCAACCTCCTTATCATCAGTTTTCTTTCCCTTTTGGAAAATTATCAGTCATTCTGGATTAACTAGTCTTTTTTTTTTTTTAACATTAGTTATTATCTCATGCTTAGTAGACTGTACTGTTCCTTGGGCTAATGCAGTGTTCCTTTGAAAGACTACTTTTGCAAATATGTTTAATTAACCCAGTGACAACACTCCAGAAGTCACTTGGGGTTTTATCTTCTTACTCAGAACTACCCTAAATTAACATAGCTAGGTATGCTTCTTCTGCAAACAGATTCAAGACAAGGTCCCTAGAAGCACTTCTACCCCCTTTAATTTTTAAATTGAAGTATAGTTGACTTGGGGCTTTTCTGGTAGCTCAGCTGGTAAAAAAGCTACCTCCACTGCAGGAGACCCCAGTTCGATTGCTGGGTCTGGAAGTTCCCCTAAAGAAGGGATAAGCTACCCACTTCAGCATTCTTGGGCTTCCCTGGTGGCTTAGATGGTAAAGAATCTGGGTGCAATGAGGGAGACCTGGGTTCAGTCCCTGAATTGGGAAGATGCCCTGGAGGAGGGGGCATGGCAACCCACTCCAGTATTGTTGCCTGGAGAATCCCAATGGGCAGAGGAGCCTGGCGGGCTACAGCCCATGGGGTCATAAATAACTGGACAAAACTGAGCTAATAAGCACAGCATAGCATATAGTTGACTTACAATATTGTGTTAGTTTCAAGTGTACAGAAAAGTGATTCAGTTACATATTTTTTTCAGATTATTTTCCATTAATTCACTGTGTTATATAGTAAATCCTTGTTGCTTATCTATTTTATGGGTAGTAACTTTTATCTGTTAATCCCATCAGTTCAGTTCAGTTCAGTCACTCAGTAGTGCCTCTTTGCTATTCCATGGACTGCAGCATGCCAGGCTTCCCTATCCATCACCAACTCCTGGAGCTTACTCAAACTCACGTCCATTGAGTGGTGATGCCATCCAACCATCTCATCCTCAGTCATCCGCTTCTCCTCCCACCTTTAATCTTTCCCAGCATCAGAGTCTTTTCAATAGACTCAGTTCTTCGCATCAGGTGGCCAAAGTATTGGAGTTTCAGGTTCAGCATCAGTTCTTCCAATGAATATTCAGGACTGATTTCCTCTAGGATGGCCTGGTCGGATCTCCTTGCTGTCCAAAGGACTCTCAAGAGTCTTCCCCAACACCACAGTTTGAAAGCATCAATTCTTTGGCATTCAGCTTTCTTTATAGTCCAACTCTCACATTCATTCATGACTACTGGAAAAACCAAAGCTTTGACTAGACGCACCTTTATTGGCAAAGTGATCTCTCTGCTTTTTAACATGCTGCCTAGGTTGGTCACAGCTTTTCTTCCAAGGAGCAAGCATCTTTTAATTTCATGGCTACAGTCACCATCTGCAGCGATTTTGGAGCCCCCAAAAATAAAGTTTGTCACTGTTTCCATTGTTTCCCCATCTATTTGCCATAAAGTCATGGGACCAGATGCTAAGATCTTAGTTTTATGAAAGTTGAGTTTTAAACCAAATTTTTCACTCTCCTCTTTCACTTTCATCAAGAGGCTCTTTAGTTCTTTTTTGTTTTCTGCCATAAGGGTGGTGCCATCTGCATATCTGAGGTGACTGATATTTCTCCTGGCAATCTTGATTCCAGCTTGTTCTTCATCCAGCCCAGCATTTATACAGCCTTGACTTACTCCTTTCCTGATTTGGAGCCAATCTGTTGTTCCACGTCCAGATCTAACTGTTGCTTCTTGACCTGCATACAGATTTCTCAGAAGGCAGGTCAGGTAATCTGCTTTTCCCATCTCTTAAATAATTTTCCACAGTTTATTGTGATCCACACAGTCAAAGGCTTTGGTGTAATCAATAAAGCAGAAGATGTTTTTCTGGAACTGTCTCACTTTTTCAATGATCCAACAGATGTTGGCAATTTGATCTCTGGTTTCTCTGCCTTTTCTAAATCCAGCTTGAAAATCTAGAAGTTTATGGTT
>NW_011476908.1:6382-7908 GCF_000754665.1 Bison bison bison | reverse complement strand
GGTTGGGGCATAGACTTGGATTACTGTGATATTGAATGCTTTGCATTGGAAATGAACAGAGATCATTCTGTTGTTTTGGGGATTGCATTCAAGTACTGAATTTTGGGCTTTTTTGTTGACTATGATGGCTACTCCATTTCTTCTAAGGGATTCTTGCCCACACTAGTAGATATAATGGTCATCTGAGTTAAATTCACCCATTTAGTTTTAGTCCATTTTAGTTCGCTGATTCCTAAAATGTTGATGTTCACTCTTGTCATCTCCTGTTTGACCACTTCCAATTTGCCTTGATTCATGGACCTAACATTCCCAGTTTCTATGCAATGTTGTTGTTTACAGCGTTCGACTTTACTTCCATCACCAGTCACATCCACAACTGGGTGTTGTTTTCGCTTTGGCTCCATCTCTTCATTCTTTCTGGAGTTGTTTCTCCACTGATCTCCAGTAGCATAATTGGGCACCTACCGACCTGGGAAGTTCATCTTTCAGTGCCCTATCTTTTTGCCTTTTCCTACTGTTCACGGGGTTTTCAAGGCAAAAAAAATGAAGTGGTTTGCCATTCCCTTCTCCAGTAGACCATGTTTTGTCAGAACTCTCCACAATGACACGTACGTCTTGGGTGGCCCTACACAGCATGGCTCATGGTTTCATTGAGTTAGACAATGCTGTGATCCATGTGATCAGATTGGTTAATTTTCTGTGAGTTTGGTTTTCATGCTGTCTGCCCTCTAATGGAGAAGTATAAGCTTATGGAAGCTTCCTGATGGGACAGACTGACTGAGGGGGAAATGGAGTCTTGTTCTGATGGGTGGGGCCATGCTCAGTAAATCTTTAATCCAATTTTCTGTTGATTGGCAGGGCTGTGTTCCCTCCCTATCATTCACATACTCCTAATTTATCCCTCCCTTATACCTCATTGTTGTTGTTTAGTCACAAAGTCATGTCTAACCAACTCTTGTGACCCCATGGACCATAGACTGCCATAGACTTCTCTATCCATGGGATTTCTCAGGCAAGAATACTGGAGTGGGTTGTTATTTCCTTCTCCAGGGAATCTTCCCAACCCAGTGATCAAACCCAAGTCTCCTGTATTAGCAGGCAGATTCTTTATGACTGAGCCACCTGGGAAGCCCCTCTTTCCCCTTAGGCATCCATAAGTTTATTTTCTATGAGTATGTTTCTGTTTTGGTTATAGATTCATTTGTATTATTTTTTAAGATTCCACATATAAGTGATATATTTGTCTTTCTCTGTCTGACTCACTTCACTTAGTATAATATTCACTAGGTCCATCCATGTTTCCACAAATGAAAATATTTCACTTCTTTGTGGCTAATATTCAATTTTATGCATGTATGCACATATGTATGGAGAAGGCAATGGCACCCCACTCCAGTACTCTTCCCTGGAAAATCCCATGGATGGAGGAGCCTGGTAGGCTGCAGTCCATGGGGTCGCTAAGAGTCAGACACAACTGAGAGACTTCACTTTCACTTTTCACTTTTATGCATAGGAGAAGGAAATGG
>NW_011476908.1:5687-6282 GCF_000754665.1 Bison bison bison | reverse complement strand
AACTGAGAGACTTCACTTTCACTTTTCACTTTTATGCATAGGAGAAGGAAATGGCAACCACTCCAGTGTTCTTGCCTGGAGAATCCCAGGGACGGGGGAGCCTGGTGGGCTGCCATCTATGGAGTCGCACAGAGTCGGACATGACTGAAGCGACTTAGCAGCAGCAGCAGCAGCACATATGTATATGTGTGTGTGTGTATACACACATACACACCCCACATGTTCTTAAACCAATTATGTGTTGATGGGAACTTGAGTTGTTTCCATGTCTTGGCTATTGTAAGTAGAGTTGTGAACATTGGGATGCATGTATCTTAAGTCAGATTGCTGCCACTGAGAAACTCCTTGATAAGAGATTCTAGACCTGCCACTGACTAAGACGCTTATGAAAATATATGCCCCCAAGTTCAGTGGAGTTCCTTGATCTGATTCCCTCCACCTACTTAATAGAGCTAGCAATAGTGGGGTCAGGGGAGCAGATACTGACAAGCTTTTCTCCTGGGTCCAGGTGGGTGATGCAGTGCTGAACACCAGGATCTGTGATCTCCTGCTCTCCAAGTATGGCATCTATGTGCAGGCCATCAACTACCCAACT
>NW_011476908.1:4255-5587 GCF_000754665.1 Bison bison bison | reverse complement strand
CTTTTCTTTCCTTTCCTTTCCTCAACATGGGTGTCTACAGCACTCTTCTTTCCTTCAGCCTCATTATCTTAAGAAGACAATGGATGCCGTTCAGTTTAAAAATATATTTCTGAAACATCTATTATGTGCTAGACCCTATACTGGGGTCATAAATGAATAAGAAACAGTTCCTGTACTCATAGGGCTTCAGTTTGGTTGAGAAGACCATAGCAGACTCAAACAATGACTTCAAGGAGTGATTGAAGTTCAACAGAGAGAATGCATGGGGGAGTTGTAGGAGCAGAAGAGGGGCCTGGCTTCAGGACAGGCTTCTTAGTGGAGGTGACAACCTGAGCTGAGTCTTGCAAAGGGGTGTGGTATTGGACCAAGAGAAGAAAGAGGATGCAGAAGAGATATTCCCAGTAGAAGCAAGAGCATGGAGAAAGACAAGTAAGAGAATCAGAAGTAGGCTTGGACATATCAAGAACAAGCAAATATTACTGGAATGTAGGAAAGTAAGAATGGAATAAGGTAGGGGAGTGTTTACCTATGAATCTGCAAAGACAACACACAGTTTGGAGGCTTTTAGAACTGAATAGCTTGGGTTTTATCCTTAAGGTGCCCAATTCACCTGAAGTTTACTGGATTCCTTCTGGGTACAGGGCCAGCATAGAGCAGGTTCTTATTCTAGGTCTGTTGGGTGAAAGACACATAGGCAGTTGATGGCATAGCAAAGGAGACAGATATAAACACGGGTGGTACTGGTCCAGTGTGGTGAGCTCCAGTACTCTGGGAGCTAAAAGGAGAGTGTTCATTTATGGCTAGAGAAGGTAAGAAGGGTGAAATTAAGTAGGCTTCATAGGTAAGGAAATCCTTCTGCTGTACCTTGAAGTACCTGTGGTATGGTGTAAGAAGGATATTTCAGAACAAGGGAATTTGATAAGCATAGACCTAGAGATAGGAAAGCAGAGGGCATACATTAGCTACAGCATTTTGTTTGTCTGGAGCATAGGCAGAATGAGAGTACTAGGAAAACAAGACAGGTAGACGCCATACATTCATTCATTTAAAAGCATCAAATAATGCTAGCCAACACTTATTAAGTATTTACCATGTGTGAAGAACTGTTCTAAATACTTTACATGTATTAACTCATCTAATCCTCATGGGGTAGACATGGTATTATTAGCATTTCCATTTTATATATATAGAAACTGAGGTATCAAAACATATAAAAAACTGGTCCAAAGTGACATGGCCACTAGGTTTGAACTGGAGAATCTGCATCTACCTCCATGCTCATACCACTAGGTCTCATGCCACATACCATCTCTGAGCTAATGATCTAGACTT
>NW_011476908.1:0-1567 GCF_000754665.1 Bison bison bison | reverse complement strand
TTTTAAAGCCATGAAACTAGATGAGATCACACAGGGAGGAAGCATGAAAAAAGAGCCAGGGACAGAGCCCTGGGACACAGCTGAGGTACTTCTGGCAGAGAGATCAGATTCTGTCCTCTGGGCTCCCCACTCCCTCTAGGAAAAACCCCTGCCCCAGGCTCCCAGGTCACAATACTGATGACACTGTGTGTTTACTGTCAGTGTCATCTTCCTCACCAGGCTGAGTTTCCAAGTAGATGGATTCACTTCTTGAGTTACACCATGTCATGTACTTACGAAGTGGTTCAGGCCAGGCCAGTACAGCTTCAAATTATGTCACATGAGTGCTTCTCAAACTTTTATATATCACAGCACCCATACACAAATGGTAATATTCACATCACACAAAGGAGCAAACTAACGAGGCTATTTCTAGTTCTGAGATATCTCAAAGGGTTGAGGGGATCAATATCTTGGCACATCTGTAATGTGGCACAGGGATTAAGACATACTCTAACCAATTATTTCCCTCCCTTCCCCTCATCACCTTCAGAGAAGCTGCTAGAAGCCTGGACTGAGGTGGGACTCCCCCTCCAGGATATATCTATAGCTGCCTGCAATTTCTGCCGCCGTCCTGTACACTTCGAGCTCATGAGTGAGTGGGAACGTTCCTACTTTGGGAACATGGGGCCCCAGTATGTCACCACTTATGCCTAAGAAACCAGCTGCTTTGGATCCCCACTCCACCTGCACTTCACTTGAAGCTGGGCTGCCTCCTGTCCTCTGCTTTGTGTGCCTTTAGCTGACTTGAGACTGAAAATAAAGAGCAAAGTGTAGCATTTGTAGCTCTTTGTTTGACAGAGAACAGATAACTGCATTATACCTGTCTCCCTCAGACAAGTGGCAGAGCCATGAGGAAACCACCAATCACCCGTTGATCTGACCATCCCATTTTACTGAGATTCAGAGAGGGAGAGGCCAAAAACTACACAGTGAGTTGTACAAAGAGCCAGGACACTTGGAAGATTTATATTAAATGGCTCTTTCCCCATGGTTTCACCAAAAATCCAGAGATTGACTCTTCATTTGTAGACATGAAAACTTTGGCCCCAGGTAGCCCCTGAAGCAAGGAGATGGAATCAGCCCAAATCAATCTGCCTGGAGGAAAGGAGTGGTTCCCCAAAAGCTTGAAGGTATTTTCCAACAAAGAGAATGGATATTCTCCTCAATCCATTATCCTCTTTCCTTTCCACAGTACCTTATAGAACAGTACTTATCAGTTCTATTTCCCAAGGTGGGAAAGAGGCTTGGCTATAGCAAGCAACTTGTTCAAGGCAAGGTTCCCAACCTCTCTAGGTCATAACACACTGAAAACACATGCATGGCACACTTGGGTGAATTAATATTTCCTGCTTAGGAGGCAATCTTTCCTAATACTTATGCAATTAATTCCTGGTCCTGTCTGGCAACTCTAGGTGTGAGGGATCCATTTCTTTCCACCCTTTAACACATTTGTGGCAGCTGTGAGACATATCAGTTGGGAAACATTGGTTTAAAGCTACACAGCCCGGGGCTTCCCTGATGACTC
>NW_011476907.1:12941-13913 GCF_000754665.1 Bison bison bison | reverse complement strand
TCAGTCACATCCGACACTTGGAGACCCCATGAACCGCAGCACTGGCCTCCGTGTCTATCACCAACTCCCGGAGTCCACCTAAACCCATGTCCATTGAGTCGGTGATGCCATCCAACCATCTCATCCTCTGTTGTCCCCTTGTCCTCCTGCCCTCAATCTTTCCCAGCATCAGGGTCTTTTGCAATAAGTCAGTTCTTCGCATCAGGTGGCCAAAGTATAGGAGTTTCAGATTCAGCATCAGGCAGTCCAATGAACACCCAGGACTAATCTCCTTTAGGATGGACTGGTTGGATCTCCTTGCAGTCCGAAGGACTCTCAAGAGTCTTCTTCAACACAATTCAAAAGCATCAATTCTTCAGCACTCAGCTTTCTTTATAACACAACTCTCATATCCATACACGACTACTGGAAAAACCATAGCGCCTTAGCACACACACATGGTGCATATAAAAGTTACATTTTCACTATTCTACAGACTAAACTATGCAACAGAATTATGTCTTAAAAAAACAGTCTAAATACATGAATGAAATGTTTATTTCTGTCTTTTTCTTCTGGGAGGCGGCCCAGTGGACACAGATATTTATTGGTTTGGCCAAACAGTTTTGTTCAGGTTTTTCTGTTAAGTTCTTCCAACAGATGTTTGTAAATACACTGAGGTCATCCTGACCAGCAGCATTTGACTTTTGTGGGCACAGAGCTGGTGGATGGCCCTACTCTCTCAGAATTACTATATGCAGACAGTCCACCTGCACTTGGTCTGCTGCCTGAGGTGCCACTGCAGGGACCCTCCCCACAGCTGTTCCCCCAGAAATACAACTGGGACAAGGTGACTTGTCCCACGCTTTGTGCCTACCTGCACCTCGGCAGGAATTATTGTCGCCATGCCAACAAGAATTATCATAGCCATGCCAACAAGAATTATCATAGCCATGCCAACAAGAATTATTGTAGCCATGCCAACAACCTGGG
>NW_011476907.1:10757-12655 GCF_000754665.1 Bison bison bison | reverse complement strand
AACACATCTCAGTTTCTCTGCAAGATCTTCGGGCTCTGAATGTGAACACAACACTGAGAAACGGCAGGATGACTTGCAGGCATTTGGCACTGGAGACTAGTTTCCTGTCGCAAAATACAGTTGGAATCCATAGTCATTCCCTTCACTGTGTGCTTGTGCAACTCCACTCACTTGACCTTCAAGCACCTGATCACAGCCAACTCCCAAATTAAACATTTCATTTCACCATTTTGCCATTTCAGTTTTTTCATGGAAGTGAACCCCACCCCTAAAGAAACACAGCTTCTTCATGTTTATGCTTCACCTACCTTGTACACATCATGGCATTTATGAGTATATTCAGGTCACAAAAGTTTGAAAACAGCCCACTGATTCATATATGCCTTGGTGCAAAGACGACAGACAGCTTCTGGGAGCACCTGTTATTTACCAGGTGGGATGCTGACCAACCCATGAATCAATGAATAAAGCCATAGAGATCTTTAACATTTACTTCTGAAGACCAGCGGGCCCTGACTCCAGCTCCACAGAAATGGGGAAAACAGAGACTTTACTCTTAACAGGTGCAGACGAAGCCTCACGCACCCTGAGAGAAAGCTGAGATGAAGGGCAAAACACAATGGTTTGCTAGGATCCTGGATAGTGAGACCTGCCTGCTGGTCTTGAAGGATCTCTGAAGGGTGGGGGGTGGGCTGTGGCTCACTGTGGGGACACAGATCCTGAGGGCAGAACTATCAGAGAGCACTCATCTGCATGAGGTCTCCATCTTGGCCCGACACTGGATCCACTCAGAACCTGTAGGCTACAGCAATGAGGCCGCTAAGGCCAAAGGATGAAAGGGCCAGGATGTAGCCCTAACTATCAGCAGACAGGCTGTCCAAAGGCTTCCTGTACACATGCCTTTCGATGTAACTCTACCCACAAAAGGGTCAAGACCCAGTTCTGACCATCACTGTGAAGGCACAAGCCTCCAGACCAGCCTCACCCAGCAGGGTTGTTGGTCAGCTGCTCAGCCGTGTCCGACTCTTTGTGACCCCTTGGACTGCAGCAAGACAGGCTTCCCTGTCTTTCACCATCTCCTGGAGTTTGCTCAAACTCATATCCATTGAATCGGTGATGTCATCCAACCCTCTAGTCCTCTGTCGCCCCCTTTTCCTCCTGTCCTCAATCTTGCCCAGCATCAGGGTCTTTTCCAATGAGTTGGCTCTTCACGTCAGGGGGCAGACACCAAAAGCAAGAAAAGTAGAGTCCCACAGCTTGCAAACCGAGTCCACAAATACCTGTGGGACACCACCCTGTGATCAGATGTCCTCTGGCCCTTGGATCAGGATAAGGGTGCCTGGGATATCTCCTGCAGAGGGCCACTTCTCAAAGGTCAAGAAATGTAACTACACTACCAGATAGATAAAAATATAAATAGTAATTTACACAAAACGAGGTGACAGAGCAATATGCTTCAGAGGGAGGAACAAGACAAAACCCCAGAAGAACTAAGTAACAGGGAGATAGACAATCTACCTGAAAGACTTCAGAGTAATTGTAGTAAACATGATCAAAGAACTTGGGAGAAGAATGCACGACCTGAGATCTGAGAAGTATTTAACAAAGACTTAGGAAATATAACAACCAAACAAACAGAATGGAGGAATATAGTAAATGAAATTAAAAAAAAAAAAAACAACAGAAACTAAAATAAATCAGAACAGGCTAAACGAGGCAGAAAACACATCAGTGAGCCAGAAGAAAGAATACTGAAAATCACCACTACTGAACAGAATAAAAAAGACTAAAAGGAGATTTTAAGAGACCTCTGGGACAATAAGCCACTAATATTTGCCCTGTAGGAGTCCCAGAAGAGGAGAGGAATGATCTTTGGAGGCGAAAACAACTGAAACCAC
>NW_011476907.1:4296-9732 GCF_000754665.1 Bison bison bison | reverse complement strand
GTGTGCTGTTTCTCAAGGAGTCTCTATTCCTTACCAGTTCCTGGAAAATAGGAACGAGCAGAGCTGCACACAGTTCTCAGGACTGAGATCATGAGAAAGGGCACCTGCTTGGATTCCTTTCAGTGACTCCCTTCAGTGACCTTTTACTTAAAGGTAATTAATCAGTTATGCCCCTCTTCCTCAGTATATGGAATGCTTTCTGGCCCTTTGAAGATTGTTATTTGCTTGGCTTTGCTTTTGCTCAATTTTTTTTTTTTTTTACTGCCTATAGCTGCCTTGTATGAAGATACATAAACATGAGTTTCTGCAAATAAAGCACCCTTGTTTCGAGACGTGGGTCCCCTGCTTCCTTCTTCTCGTCCACTCCAGTCCCTGGGTCCCAGTCTACAAAGACTGTGACAAGTGGCGCCTGAACAGGGACCTGGTGAATGTCCTTGGCAAGCGGCTGGAGTCGACTGTTAGGACCTACAGAGGTCGGTAAGTGCGGGGTTATACGACAAACAGCTGGAAAGCCCCACCACTTTTCTACTTTACTTCATCATTTATTTACGGTTCAAGGACTTTTGGTTTTGCGTCAGTGGATAGAGGCTTGTCTCCGAACAGTGGTTAAATATAATCCCTGGTTCCCTGATGAAGGCAATTTCAATTTAGAAATTTGGAGCTGGGTTAAAGAAAATGTTGAACAAGCTGTAAGACGGGGAGAAAATATTCGAATAAATTTCTGGCCCTTGTGGGCCTTCATTTAAGCTGTGATCTTGCTATTTCAAGGCCATTCTAGCCCCCCTGATATTCGTCAACAAGCAGAATGCTCATTATACAAATATAAATTATATGATAAGACTCTACAGAAGGCCCAATTACAGCAACATAAAATGTTTCAAAACTTTCCCACCATCCCTGCTCCATCTGTCCCAAGTGCTCCTCCCCTATCTCTTGTAATGGGCACAAAACCAAAGGTCCCCTCAATTAGAGGACAAAATTAATCTGATGATGATTATTCTGATGCTCTCTTTGACACTAAAGACAACAATACTTTTTTTGCTGACAAGAAGCCCCTAACACACACTCATATTTATGAAAACAGACAATCCACTCATTGTCCTTCACAACGAAGCCTTTCTGATTTACTGGCTTTGCAATCACGAGTCTCTGAGGCCTATGTTCTTGCCTTTCTTGTGTTAGGAAATGTTTATGCTGAAGGGCAACTAATACCAGATTACGAACGCACTGATTTTTCTCACATGCAACAGATGAAAAAAGCTGTAACTGTGTACGGCCCTTGTTCACCTTTTAGTAAAGAACTTCTAAACGCATGCTTGAAAGTGAAAGTGAAGTCGCTTAGGCATGTCCGACTCTTTGCCACCCCATATACTGTAGCCTTCCAGGCTCCTCTGTCCATGGGATCTTCTAGGCAATAGTATTGGAGTGGATTGCCATTTTCTTCTCCAGGGGATCTTCCCGACCCAGGGATCAAACTCGGGTCTCCCGCATTGTAGACAGACGCTTTTATACCTTCAATAAAATCATTACTCAGCCATTAAAAATGAAATTCCATCAGTTGCAACAAAATGGATAGTCCTGTAAGTAAAAGGTCACTGAAGGGAATCCAAGCAGGTGCCCTTTCCCATGATCTAAGTCCTGAGAACTGCGTGCAACTCTGCTCCTTCCTGTTTTCCAGGAACTGATAAGGAACAGAGTCTCTGAGAAATGGCACACAAAGGAAGAAAATACAACATATTGGATCCCTTAAAGTTGAACATTCCCTGACAATTCCCCCTTTTTTATTTTTTTCATAATTGGGGGTGATTGTAGATACTTTTGTGAAAAAGGCCCGGACCAATTGAGTTTGTTTAGTCTCAACAATTTTAGTTGAAAGGCATCGGTATACTACAAATATAATCACAAGAATAATTATCAGTGTTATAGCTCCAGATCCATTACTATATGTAATACTTTGAAACCATCCTCGAGGGTCTAGCCCAGATAATTGATTAGCTAGCTGTTCAGCTAAGGTTTCCAAATTGTTGGAAGAGAGTAGACTCTTAAAGAAGGTTCCAAAGATTTCCTTTTGTAATAATTGTACACTTAAGGAAGTGTTATCACGTATGTTTTACAAGTGAAATTTTATTTGTTCCCAATAGTAGGCACCATAGTTGAACTGAACAGGGGTAATACAAAATTGAGTAGAATTCCAGTCACATTTTAGCATAACTTGTTTTTGTAAATCCATTAATTGATATCTGACCCATTGGATGGCTGTTTTTATTTCCTGTATTTCATCTTGAACTTCCTCATTTACCTGAGCGGTCCACATAGTATGAGCATCTTTGGTCCAGTTTTGAATACAGTTGTGTGTTTGAATTGAGGTTTGTAAAGCAATGCCTGCAACAGCGGCAGTAGTGCAAATGGCTATTAATCCCAAAATGCCAAGAATTAACCATCCAATGAATTATTTAGATCATTAAAGTAATTGAGTATGTAGCTGGGAGGCAAGTCCTGCCATGGGACCCTCTTCCCAGTGTCATTAAAGATCTACTGGCAACCATAGATTACGTCGAGATTGAAGAATCAAAAGGGATTCATTTTTCAAAGAAACAGAGGAAATAAGACAAGTATACAATTTAAAGTCTTATTAAACTACAAGTTCCCTATAGCTATAAAAAAAGGAAGGGGAACACAAGCTTGTATGAAATATGAATAATTATAACAAAAGGAATAGTTATGTTTCATAACTATTATTAGTTAAAAAAATTTATAAATATAAAATTTATAAATATAATATAACTATATAAATATAGTTATAATTATTATAGTTTCTATTATAATATGTTTTATATTATCATTATATGTTTTATGTTTTATAATAGGCTAGACTATGTATGGAAGGCCTTCCTGATCCTACTGACCATGATGAGTCATGTCCTAGTTTTATATTATTTTCCGCCCTCCCTGTTGCTAATTCACACACACTGTTGAATTTCATAATTCAGGCTGTGTGTGTTTCGAGGAAACACGCACGTGAATGAATCATATCTAATAAGTTGGCCCCTCCATCACACTGATTCGTTCCCAGAGACTATCATGAAACGCATGTAGCAAATGCGTTTGATGAATGTACTACCAAAGACAAGCTCTTAGAGCTCACCACACTATCAGGGTCCAGCCCCGGTAGATCCAGGTATACCCTCAGGAGGAATGGTGTCGGCAAAAGAGGAAAGGTAAAGGGGAGAGAAAGAGGCTTGATCTTCCTTGGTTTACACAGAAAGCCAATAATGTCCATGACACTGGACTTGCTCTGTTCACAGAGACCACAGGCGCCCTCTCAGTGGGGTGAAGACACAGGGCGTCCCCTCCCCTGAAGACGCTAGGCGCCTTCCCGATTCGGTCTTAGATGCCCAGGCAGATAAGTGAACTCAGAGGGCCCCTGTGCTGCAAAGAGTCATCCTTAAAAAGAGAGAGAGAAACAGAGAGAGAGAGATAAAGAAAAAAAGAATGATATGGGGATGCCAGGACCCAACACGGGAGATCCCACCCATGACAAGTTCATGTGGAAGAGACCTGACGAACGAGGCAGATCAGGACTCGAGGGACCCCCTGGACCTGCTCGAGCATCTACCCCAAAACCAGAATCTGTCTGTCTTACTATTTTGTGCCTTTCACCAACTCTTCTGACATTAACAGAGGGCTATCCCCGACCACCTTTCTCTGGAAAAATGTCAACTTAGGGCTTTAGTTAATAAGTCTCCTTGGCATGATAGGAGTGTTTCAATTCAAACCCCTCTGATGGCTTTCTAGCTTGACTCACAGGTTTATCCAGACTCTTGCAGCTACGCATGTGATTGTTCACAGCCGCCCAACCATGAAAGACACGGGAAGCCAAAACATTCTAAAAGTCCTAATGGGCACAGAGCTCTTTAAGGGGTGAAAAATTATTAGAATAGTACTGTACTGGGGTCCAGCCCCGGTAGGATCCAGGGATTCCCTCAGGAGGACGGCATCAGTGATAAGGATAGTAAAACAGGAGATAAAGAGGCTTGATCTACCTTGGTTTACACAGAAAGCCAATAAAGTTCCTGACACCGAACTTTCTCTGTTCACGGAGGCCGCAGGCCCCCTCTTGGTGGGGTGAGGATGCAGGACGCCGTCTCCCCGGTGAAGATGTGGGGCGCCTTCCTGTTCGGGTCTTAGAAGCCCAGGCAAAAAAGTGAACTCAGAGAGTCCCTGTGCCCTAAGGATTCATCATGAAAAAAGAACAGAAAGAGAAAAGGAGAGAAAAGGAAAAAAAGAATGGCATGGGGAGACCAAGCTCTGATGAAGCCGGGTCCCTACCTTTATTTTCAAAAGGAGCTTTAATACCCTAAGTTGTACATAGAGGATAATAGGGGGTGAAGAGTCATGCAAAGTCACCAGTCCTTGACCCTTATCGAGACCAGGCTTTCTTTCTGCAAACTTATCATATACAAAGGCTTTCGGTGATTTTCATCATCTTCTGGTCAGGAGGCCTGTTAACATTTTATGACCCTTTGTTCTGATAAAGGTTAGTTAGCCAGAAAACTTATTTTCTCTAAAAGTGATTTGTATAAAGTTTGGCGCCACTCTCCAAAAGCACTAGATAAAGTTGCATTCCCATAGGGCAAAGGTGCAGTGGGCTGTAGCAAGGAAAGAATTTATTACCTCAAGGGTCTACAGTTGTTAACACCAAGGCCACTACTTATTTTTTCTATATACCAACTATATTAAGATACTCCCAGGGACATAGTGGATAAAGGATATGGAAACTTGGCAGGAAGCATTGGCTCAACAATGAATATCCTTCACCAGTTCTATTCTAATAATTCTTAACTCCTCAAAAGGCTCTATACTATTTGAATATCTTAAGCTCCCCGTGCCTCTCACGGTTGGGAGGCTGTAGACAATCATATGCATAGCTGTAGTAGTCCAGATAAACCTGTCAGGCAAGTTAGAAGGCCATCTGAGGGTTTTGGATTGAAACACTCCTATTGTGATCAGGAGGCTTATTAACTGGAGCTCTAAGTTGATTTCCTTCAGAGAAAGGTGGTCAGGGATAGCCTCCCATTAATGTCAGAGGAGTTGGTGAAAGTGTAAAATAGTAAAACAGACAGATTCTGGTTTTGGGGTAGATGCTCAAGGAGGTCCAGGGGGTCCTTCAAGTCCTGATTCACCTTGCCCGTCAGGCCTCTCCCACATGACATTGTCATGGGTGGGATCTCCCGTGCTGGTTCCCGGCAGTACTGGTAAAGGGCTTCATTGCTGTGCCAATGCTTGCTGCCAACTGCCCATATCCCTTATCCATTGTGCACCTGGGAGTGCAGTAGTTAACATAGTTGGAATGTAAGAAAAACAAGTAGTAGCCTTGGAATTAACCACATCAGACCTTTGAGCTAATTGGTTCTTTCTTTGTTGTAACTCACTGCA
>NW_011476907.1:1512-4196 GCF_000754665.1 Bison bison bison | reverse complement strand
TGAGGCTGACATAGATTAGAAATATAAAGAAAAAACACTTCAAGGGAAAATAAGTATTCTGGTTGAGCAGCCTTTATCAAAAAAGGGTCATAAAATGTCCACAGGTCTCCAAGGCCAGAAGATAATGTACACAACATTGTTTATGGGAAAGGTATGCAGAAAAAATCCTGGTTTCGGTAAAGACAAAACAGATGTAATGTTTGGGCTGACTCTGCATGACTTTGCATCTTTCATTTCCCTCTAGGTACAAGTCAAGGTATAAAAGTTCCTTTTGAAAATTAAGTTATGGTCCTCCCTCACCAAAGCTTGGTCTCCCCCTGTCATTCTTTCTTTCCTTTTCTTTCTTTCTCTCTCTTCTTCTTTCAGGAGGACTCCTTGGGGCACAGGGGCTCTCTGAGTTCATTTTTTTCCTGGGCTTCTAAGACCCGATTGGGAAGGCGCCCTGCGTCTTCACTGGTGAGAGGGCATCCTCCGTTCTCACCCCACCGAGAGGGCATCTGCGGCCTCCGTGAACAGAGCAAGTTCAGTGTCAGGAGCTTTATTGTCTTTCTGTGTAAACCAAGGAAGATCAAGCCTCTTTCTCTCCCCTTTTACTTTCCTTATCGCCGATGCTGTCATCCTGAGGGATTCCCTGGATCATGCGGGGGCTGGACCCCAGCACGGGGAGACCAAGATTTAGTGAGCAAGGCCCATAACTTTATTTTCAAAAGGAGCTTTTATACCCTCAGTTGTACATAGAGGATAATGGAAGATACAGAATCATGCAGGGTCAGCAGTCCTTGACCCTTATCTAGAACAGGCTTTCTTTCTGCCAACTTATCGTTTACAAAGGCTTTAGGTGATTTACATCATCTTCTGGCCAGGAGGCCTGTTAACATTTTTCTTCTGATAAAGGTTAACCAGAAAACTTATTTTCTCTAAAGGTGATTTTTCTAAGGTTTGGCACTACTCCCCGAAAGCACTAGATAAAGTTGCATTTCTATAGGGCAAAGGTGCAATGGGCTATAACAAGGAAAGAATTTAACTCAAGGGTCTACAGTTGTTAACATCAAGGCTACTACTTATTTTTTCTATATACCAACTATATTAATTAACATACTCCCAGGGACACAGTGGGTAAGGGATATGGAAACTTGGCAGCAAGCATTGGCTCAACAATGAAATCCTTCACCAGTTCTATTCTAATAATTTTTAACTCCCCGAAAAGCTCTATATTGTTACAATGTCTTAAGCTTTCCGTGCCTCTCGTAGTTGGGAGGCTGTAAACAATCACATACGTAGTTGTAAGAGTCCGGATAAACCTGTCAGGCAAGTTAGAAAGCCATCCAAGGGGTTTGGATAGAAACACTCCTATTGTGCCCAGGAGATTAATTAACTAGAGCTCTAAGTTGATTTCTTTCAGAGAAAGGTGGTCGGGGATAGCCCCCCGTTAATGTCAGAGGAGTTGGTGAGAGTCATAACATAGTAAGACAGATTCTGCTTTGGGGGTAGATGCTTCAGCAGGTCCAGGGGGTCCCTTGAGTCCTGATCTGCCTTTGCCTTTCAGGTCTTCTTCGCATGACCTTTGTCATGGGTGGGATCTCCCATGGTGGCTCCCGGCATCTCCCCCTTTTTTATTTCTTAAGACAGCCAGATGCAATTCAGTTGTGAGCTTCTGAGTGCTCTGTCAGAGAGTTCTAACAATACAAGGAAGAATAATTACGAGAAGCAGAATTAGAGCGGCCACAGCAGCATAGCTGAAAATATTAGACAGAAAGGTCTTTCCTGAAATAAAATTAGAGAATATATGGAAAAAGTCACTTGCTACTCCTGAGGCAGTAAAATCTAATCGGGACTGTTCCACGGTCTTTATCTGATTATGAAGTTTCTCTAAATCTAAACTAGTGCTGGAGCTATTCCAGACACCTGAAATATGATTTTTAATCTTTTCCCAGTTATAATCTGTCTCGTTTACTTTCAGGGGCGTTATATATATCCACTGGTAGTCGGCATGACAGGACAGTACCAATTTCACTTTTAATGCCTGTAATTCAGTCTCAATATGTATTATTGCTTCTACTAGGGTGTCTACCCTCATTTCTAGTTTCCTGTCTATAACTTATTGTGTTGCCAAAGTTAAAGAAACATTTTTGGACATAGCACCAACATATTGAGCAGCATATACTTGTTGAGTCAATGATATTGTTGCCACAGTAACAGAGGTAATTGCAGTTATCAAAGCTGATATCCCCAAAATAAGTAAGCCCACGAACCGTCGTGATCGCATTAAATCTCTGATTGTTGTAACACAGCAAGACCTTAGTTATCATACTAATGGGTGGTTACAGTCACAGGCACCATAAGATAGGGTGGACTTTGCACACCATAAAGGAGCAAACATTATATTGAGGGTTGAAACAAGATGAGAGCATACATTGTTCACAAGACACCACATTATGTCCAGCTGAATAATTCATTTATATATTAAGTCTTCTGGAGTCACTAGAGAAGAGAAAAACATAAGGAGAGGGTAGAGAAACTAAAATAGAGTCAGATCAGATCAGATCAGATCAGTTGCTCAGTAGTGTCCGACTCTTTGTGACCCCATGAATCGCAGCATGCCAGGCCTCCCTGTCCATCACCAACTCCCGGAGTTCACTGAGACTCATGTCCATCGAGTCAGTGATGCCATCCAGCCATCTCAT
>NW_011476907.1:933-1337 GCF_000754665.1 Bison bison bison | reverse complement strand
CTGACACTGTTTCCACTGTTTCCCCATCTATTTCCCAAGAAGTGATGGGACCAGATGCCATGATCTTCGTTTTCTGAATGTTGAGCTTTAAGTCAACTTTTGCACTCTCCACTTTCACTTTCCTCAAGAGGCTTTTTAGTTCCTCTTCACTTTCTGCCATAAGGGTGGTGTCATCTGCATATCTGAGGTTATTGATATTTCTCCCAGCAATCTTGATTACAGCTTGTGCTTTTTCCAGCCCAGCGTTTCTCATGATGTACTCTGGATATAGGTTAAATAAGCAGAGTGACAATATACAGCCTTGACGTACTCCTTTCCCTATTTGGAACCAGTCGGTTGTTCCATGTCCACTTCTAACTGTTGCTTCCTGACCTACATACAAATTTCTCAAGAGGCAGATCAGG
>NW_011476907.1:0-630 GCF_000754665.1 Bison bison bison | reverse complement strand
TTTCCAAATGTGATGGCATATTGAGTGCAGCACTTTCACAGCATCATATTTCAGGATTTGGAATAGCTCAACTGGAATTCTATCACCTCCACTAGCTTTGTTCGTATGTCTGGCTCTAGGTCAGTGATCACACCATCATGATTATCTGGGTTGTGAAGATCTTTTTTGTACAGTTCTTCGGTGTATTGTTGCCATCTCTTCTTAATATCTTTTGCTTCTGTTAGGTCCATACCAATTCTGTCCTTTATCGAGCCCATCTTTGCATGAAATCTTCCTTTAGTATCTCTGATTTTCTTGAAGAGATCTCTAGTCTTTCCCATTCTGTTGCTTTCCTCTTTCTTTGCATTGATCGCTGAAGAAGGCTTTCTTATGTCTTCTTGCTATTCTTTGGAACTCTGCATTCAGATGTTTGTATCTTCCTTTTCTCTTTTGCTTTTCGCTTCTCTTCTTTTCACAGCTATTTGTAAGGCATCCTCAGACAGCCATTTTGCTTTTTTGCATTATTTTCCATGGGGATGGTCTTGATCCCTGTCTCCTGTACAATGTCAGGAACCTCATTCCATAGTTCATCAGGCACTCTATCTATCAGATCTAGGCCCTTAAATCTATTTCTCACTTCCACTGTATAAT
>NW_011476906.1:9304-10905 GCF_000754665.1 Bison bison bison | reverse complement strand
ACATTATGTCATGTGATACCCCAGATTCCCGTCCAACATGCACTGTCTATGGATCCCTGGAAATTCCTCCATCTCCTGGACATACCTGCATGCTCCTAACCTAGGCTTTTGGCTCAAGCCTTTTCTGCTTGAGCTCTTTATTCTATTGGATCCCTAACCATCCCCTTTTTCCAAGCTCAGTTCTCACACCCAGCTAATGACTTAGGTTATAGTCTCGGAATTAGTAATTTTCATCAATAACATAAAGTAACAATATAAATAATAGCAATAGCAATATAAATAATACCAATAACTCACATGGATCAAGCCCTTATCTATTGTGCCAGGCACTGCTCTATGTGTTTTCAACATATAAATTTTTCTGTTCTTCCCAATAACTCCTCACCCGACATCTTCAATGTCAGTGTGGATGAGGATACAGACTGACCACACTCTTGTTCCCTTTACTCCAGCACCAGTTGATGCTGGTTGAGTGCTCACCATGGGACTTAACTTTATTCCTTTATTTAAACCTAAGAACAGTGTAAGGCACATACCATCATGAGATCCATTCTATAGATGGGACAGTTGAGGCACAGAGAGAGGTCAGCCAACTTGCCCAGTGTCACAGAGCGAGGAAGTGGTGGGGCTCTGCAATCCGCCTCCATAATCTGTGGCTTCTTTCTCTGGTGTGGGCTGATCTGCCTCTGGAGACACTGAGAACCCACAGCACAATGGATGGGTCGGGTATTGTGACATTCCCACACCGCCTAGCACAGGGCCTCTATACCACAGCCAACATAGGCTTAGTGATGCTCACAGGTACAAAAACATGCAGGACAGATGTCATTTTCACAGGAAACCATTCTGTCCTCATTGGGAATCGTCAGAGGATAGATATCTCCCTTCTCACAGAACCTCATGAATAAATGAATAAAGAGAAAGTGACTGAAGTGGTAAACATGAAGCGGTGTGGTGTGGTCCTCTGTAAAGTTTTATTGGAAATCTTAAATGCCAAAGTGTTATTGCCCAGGATTTAAAGAACTATTCGTCCCAAATACAAGCTTCCAAAAGGCACATTAGTGATGGGTGCACAAATGTCACCTCCTCTCCTCCACACCTGCACTAAAGTGTCATTAAGAATGACATACTTGAGGGACTTCCTTGGCAGTCCAATGGTTAAGACTCTGTGATTCCACTGTAGGGAAGACCAGTTCAATCCCTGGTGGGGAAAACTAAGATCCCACGTGCCATGGGGCATGGAAAAAGAGAGAGAAAGAGAGGTTTAAAGAATTTATCAACACAATTAATTAATGATAAAAATGATTAATGTCCTCCAGGATAAAGGTGCCTAAGAGGCTGTCTGATCAAATCCCCGTTCCTCTCAAAGGCAGGTTGCCTAATACAGCAGCCCCAGCTCTGTCTACCTGCTCCTGCTTCTCTGTTCCAACCCAGTGGTAGAAGAGGGGCCACAGGTGAAAGTGCAGTGAGTGGATCAGGGCAGCACAGAGCTTGTCGGTGAGTGACACTGAGCAGTAACACTCTGGTTTCATTTCTTTTGAAAGGGGGATGATGATTGTGATGAGGGAGCAGGTAGAAACAGGATAAATCAAGTACAACGT
>NW_011476906.1:4653-6364 GCF_000754665.1 Bison bison bison | reverse complement strand
GAGTCCACTCAAACCCATGTCCATTGAGTCGGTGATGCCATCCAACCATCTCATCCTCTGTCGTCCCCTCCTCCTCCTGCCCTCAGTCTTTCCCAGAATCAGGGTTTTTTCTAATGGGTCAGCTCTTCGCATCAGGTGGCCAAAGTATTGGTGTTTCATCGTCACCATCAGTCCTTCCAATGAACACCCAGGACTGATCTCCTTTAGAATGGACTGGTTGGATCTCCTTGCAGTCCAAGGGACTCTCAAGAGTCTTCTCCAACACCAAATTTCAAAATCATCAATTATTCTGCAGTCAGCTTTCTTTAAAGTCCAACTCTAACATCCATACATGACCACTGGAAAAACCATAGGCTTGACTAGACGGACCTTTGTTGGCAAAGTAATGTCTCTGCTTTTGAATATGCTGTTTAGGTTGGGCATAACTTTCCTTCCAAGGAACAAGCGTCTTTTAATTTCATGGCTGCAATCACCATCTGCAGACTCTGAAAGTGACAGTTGCTCAGTCCTGTCTGACTCTTTGACACCCCATGGACTATATAGTCCACAGAATTCTCCAGGCCAGAACACTGGACTGGGTAGCCGTTCCCTTCTCTCGGGGATCTTCCCAACCCAGGGATCGAATCCAGGGCTCCTGCATTGCAGGCAGATTCTTTACCAGCTGAGCCACCAGGGAAGCCCTTAGGAGCTCTAAGGGGTAACAAATGGGATCAGTAAATTCAAGCTCACGGAAATAGCCCATTACCAGTGAGAACATAGTTCCCAAAGGAAAAAAATAGAGCCACTTTTCCTACACCTGTGGTACCTACCTATCTGCCATCTATCTATCTGAATATATACAGATACAATCTCTTCCTATAAAGTTCAGGTCCTTGTAACACAAATGTCCTTTAGGGAGGAAATTAGCCCTCCTAAACTCGATCCTTCCATCTTATGAGTAGTTCATATTGGGACTCAATGTGACCTGAAAGTACTTAATGCACTGAGGAGCTGGGTTATAAGAGAGTTCAATTGAACTACTTGAAATATTCAAAACCAAGCATAATCTGAGGTAAAATGAGTGATTTTGTGAATATTTCAGTGCCGGCACAAGGGAGTAATTGGTTCAGAGAACACACTATAGGAGTAACTAGCATCTGTTTAGTTGCACCAAGATGGATGGGGTGGAAAGCTTAAAGTCCATGTTCTCCCGCTGTTGTTTTTCAGTGTTTGGTAATGCAAGGTAGGGAGTGGCAGCACTAAATCTATCAATGAAAACAAAACCAAAACTGAACAATTGCAGACAAAATTCTAGTGACCCATAAAGGGTAAAAAATAGAATTGTAATATATAGTCTACTAATGCCTTGAAGATATCACACAGATTCAATGTTATGAAACTATCAAATACATAAGTGAATATTCTCTTGAGGAATTTCTAGTCTCAGGACTTTTTTAAACCACTTTTTGTGGTACAATTAGGAACAAGTGGGTTTTGTGGAATTTGTTTGGTGTTGGTGGGGTCAGTTCAGGGTAGATTTGGACCTGTGTTAATCTGAAGTACTTTTTCATTTCCTCAAGTAGTGATGAGTTATTTCTAGGTCATGAGATCAGCAGGTGAATATTTGAGACCATAGAAAACCTTAAGTTGTATCAAAGAAGCACTGGTAGGAGGAAAAATCAGGAAAGTTTTATTATTAGCTTTGCTGCAGAGCCCTGTGTGAGGGTTGTGA
>NW_011476906.1:0-833 GCF_000754665.1 Bison bison bison | reverse complement strand
GCATATAGATTTGCATGTTGTGTTTTTCTCTCAAGACCTTAACTGCCCAAGGCTTACGAGTGGGAGGGCCAAGTGTTGGCGATATCAGAGGGCTGTAATTCTCAGACAAATGTCCTCTGTGCCCTTGGGTCACCCTCTCGTCATAATCCTGTATGGACCCCAAAGGGCCACATTGTTTTCGGGCCCAGCTGGAGTTGGGTGCCTCTGCTGCCACTGCAGCCCCAAACACCCAGGCCCCCCATGCCACCCTTGCCTCCTCCACCTGTGCCCTCCTTTGTGTGAGCTTGGTTTGGCCTGGCAAGGGCCCCTGTCTACAGCATTCATTTTGTGGCTCCTGTCTTGTAAGACCTGTTTCCTATGACAGTTTTTCTAAGGTGTTTTTCTGCCAGTTTCAAATTTTTCATAGCACCTCAGCAAGAGCACTTCAGTGAATGCCTGATAGATGAACTGAAAAAGTGAAAACACTGTGTTTTTATAGGGCTTTTGGGGGGTATTTCCAGGAAACATGTGAATTCTCTTGTATACTTGTTTTTATATGTGAAATGGGATTAGACTCTATGGATAAGAATTGCTGAGGGCTTCCCTGGTGGCCCAGTGGTTAAGAATTGGCCTGCCATTGCAGGGTACATGGGTTCGATCCCTTGTCTGGGAAGATCCCACGTGCCACAGAGTAACAAGTCCCATGTGCTGCAACGACCGAGCCTGCATGCCCAAGAGCCCGTGTGCCACAGTTAGAAGCCACCATATGAGAAGCCTCCACACCACAACAAGAGAGCAGCCCCTGCCTGCTGCACCTAGAGAAAGTCCATGGGAAGTGATGAAGACCAAGCCCC
>NW_011476905.1:9977-10631 GCF_000754665.1 Bison bison bison | reverse complement strand
CATAGAAGTTAAATAAGCAGGGTAACCACATACAGCCTTGACAAACTCCTTTTCCTATTTGGAACCAGTCTGTTGTTCCATGTTCGGTTCTAACTGTTGCTTCCTAACCTACATATAGATTTCTCAAGGGTCAAGTCAGGTGGTCTGGTATTCCCATCTCTCAGAATTTTCCACAGTTTATTGTGATCCACACAGTCAAAGGCTTTGGCATAGTCAATAAAGCAGAAGTAGATGTTTTTCTGGAACTCTCTTGATTTTTCCATGAACCCAGATAGCATATTGGAGAAGGCAATGGCACCCCACTCCAGTACCCTTGCCTGGAAAATCCCATGGATGGAGGAGCCTGGTAGGCTGCAGTCCATGGGGTCACTAAGAGTCAGACACGACTGAGTGACTTCACTTGCACTTTTCACTTGCATGCATTGGAGAAGGAAATGGCAACCCACTCTGGTGTTCTTGCCTCGAGAATCCCAGGGACGGGGGAGCCTGATGGGTTGCCGTCTATGGGGTCGCACAGAGTTTAACACGACTGAAGCGACTTAGCAGCAGATAGCATATTAAAAAGTAGAGACATTACTTTGCCAACAAAGGTTTGTCTAGTCAAGGCTATGGTTTTTCCAGTAGTCATGTATGGATGTGAGAGTTGGACTATAA
>NW_011476905.1:4469-6191 GCF_000754665.1 Bison bison bison | reverse complement strand
CAGACAAGACTAAACGACTGAACTGAAATAATAACCTGCTTTAGATATGGGTCTCCCACTAGAAGGGGTCTAATTTCAGCAGGGATGTTCCAAGAGTAGAGCTCAGCTACTAGGTGTCAGGTATTGATGCCTTTGGAAGCTAGGGAAGTATATTTCAATACTGAAAATCCAGTCTGGGTAGTATATCACAGCATCTATTATAAATAGTAGCACCTTCCATTCACATGGATGTGAAGAGTACCAAATAATATAGAAGAAAGTCCTAGCTGTTTAATAATATGGGAACCATAGCAATAATGGTGGATATACTTTACCGACTTTGTGAATTAACTGAAATATTTAGGGGGGGTAGTATTATCAAAGTTAAAGCGTTTTAAATTAACTTTTTATCTGTACCCCAGCCAAAGTTTCACATAATTTTCAATAAAAATTTATCAAATACAATTATCTATTTATTGTTCATTGTAGTGGGGTCAGGCTGTCAGTGTCAGAGCAACAGGGGGAAATATCATCTTTCATGAGATTATATGTTGAAGAAGGGCTAAGTAATGATTTGGAATCAGATAAACATCTATTTCCTATTTCTTTCCATCCCACTCTCCACTACAGACAAGAAGGTGGAATACCAATATTCCAATGAGACCACTTCATCCCCAAAAGGTTTGTTAGACCCTACAAAGGAGGGGATAACTCATCCCCTAGAACAGCCCTCCAATCTCCTGCTAATTCCACTTTTAATTATTAACCAACATTTCTCTCAAAGACATTAGTGGGAAAATGTATTCAGCAGGTACCATAAAATGAAGATACACCAAGTGAGAAAGCAAAGCTCTTGTTTTCAAGAAACTTGTTTTTGAGTGAGGAAGACTTTATTGTCTATACCAAAATGGGTATGCAGTGTGCATAGGAATTTTTCCCTGTTTGTGTGGGATTCATGTGCATGACATGGATACAAGTGGTGCTTTAAAAAATTAAAGCACGAGAACAGGGTCGTGTAGGAGTAGAGCTTCCTGTGGAAATAACATTTGAGCAAGTCCTGTAAAGGGAAAACATCACATGAATATCTGTGGTGAATGCAAAGGCCCTGGGGCAAGATCCTCCTTGGTTTGTTAAAAGAATAGTAAGAGGAAAAGTATATGCAGAACGGAGTGAGCAAATATAAAGAACTGCAATCATGATGGTGTTTGGGGAATGATGGATCAATTGGAGTAGGATATGACTTCACTCCAGTATTCTTGTCTATTAAAAGAGAAATGAGTAGGGATGATATTTTCAGTGGAATTCTGAAATTTTGAGGGAAGACATAATAAATTCTATATAATTTAATTTAATTCAGTGTTATTGACAATGGAGACTTAAGAGCATAAAAGACATTTTGTATTTCAAATGCCTAACTTCTTCACCAAGGTATAAATGATTCCCTGGGGAGAAAATAATTCAATTATCTCAGTGAAAAATAAGTGAGTGTCTTAATTTTGGGTTAGTATATTTCAGGCTTTTGTGTGTATGTGTGTGTGTGTGTGTGTTTAGTGTTTTGCAGAGGTGATTAAATCTCAAGAGCATCATCACAACCTTAATAAGCTGACCCTCAGCCTCAAATTCAGAAGAACTGAAGTGAAGTCGCTCAGTCATATCTGACTCTTTGCGACCCCTTGGACTGTACCCCACCAGGCTCCTCTGTCCATGGGATTCTCCAGGCAAGAATACTGGAGTGGGTTGCCA
>NW_011476905.1:754-1153 GCF_000754665.1 Bison bison bison | reverse complement strand
TCCAATTAAAATAAATAAATTTATATTTTAAAAAATCAGTGTATATTCCCTATAGGCAATGAAAATGTCTATTTAGCTAACTAAAAAAAAAAAAAAAAAAGAGAAGAAAGGAATAAACAAAGAAGACTGAGAAGGAGCAATCTGTATGGTAGGAGGAAAACTCAGAATGTTGTGTCCTGGAAGACAACAGATGATAGTTTTTCAAGCAGTAGTTAGCAATTAGCTCTGCCAAATATTATTGACAGATCAAAAAGATGAAGATTGAGAACTGACCATTGAACTTGGCATCATAAAGAAGCCTGACAACCTTGATAAGAGCAATTTCTGTGGAGTCATGGAGTGAAAGTTTGATTAGAGGGGGCTTAAGAGAAAACAGGAAAAAAAAAGAACTGAATTCAA
>NW_011476905.1:0-641 GCF_000754665.1 Bison bison bison | reverse complement strand
TGCAGTTAAAAAATAAAAAGCTTTAATATACATATCCTTAGGACATTTTAGAAGTAATTTTACAGTAGAGAATAAAGTGTTTGATTTGTGTGTGTGTGTGTATGTGTGTGTAATTTATATCACTGATTTCTTTCTTATCTCAGCAAGCAAATCATCCATTTTGAAACAAAGGGATGAGCAACCATTCTACAATGACTGAATTTATTCTCCTGGGGTTCAGAGATCATCCAGAGCTACAGTGTCTTCTTTTTATGGTATTTCTAGTCATCTATATGATCCCTGTGTTTGGAAATCTTGGCATGATCCTGTTAATCAAGATTGATGCACATCTCCAAACTCCAATGTATCTTTTCCTCAGTAACCTGTCTCTTGCTGACTTCTGTTACTCTTCTGTCATTGCCCCTTAAAATGCTCATAAATTTCTGGGCAGAGAACCCAGTTATTTCATTCAATGAATGTGCCACTAAGTTCTTCTTTTTTGGTTCCTTTGCTGGCATTGAGGAATTCCTGTTGACCGTGATGGCCTATGACTCTTACGTGGCCATCTGCAAACCTGTCCTTTATATGGTCACTATGTCCCCCCAATTAATGTCATGATGATGTTGGCCACATACCTTGCCGGCTTCATAAATGCTGCCATT
>NW_011476904.1:14052-15553 GCF_000754665.1 Bison bison bison | reverse complement strand
AATAGGTTCATTTGTACCATTTTTTAGATTCCACATATAAATGATAACATTTTCTAGCAATAAGATTTAAAATTAAGGAATGTACATTGTTTTTCAGACATAATGCTGTTTCACACTTGATAGACTACAGTACAGTGTAAATATAACTTTTATGTCCATTGAGAAACCAAAAAATTTGTGTGACTTACTTTATTGCAACATTCATGTTATCGTGATGGTCTGGAACCAAACCCAAAATATCTCAAGTATTCCTACATGTAAAAGTAGAAAGTCTTCTTATCCCTTGTCACTGCTCAGAGGTAATTGCAGTTATAAGCTTTTTTAAAATGCTGAACAGAAACGGCTTCATGGGCAGCACATTGCCCTACAACTTGGTATTTTAGTTACTGTTGTTCAGGACAGTATGTACAGACTGTCCGATTCTTTTTAATAGCTGCACAGTATTACACTGTGTGGATGACCTTAATTTAAATAATTCCCTGTTAATAGACATGTTGCTTGTCTCCAATTTTTGTTGAGAATGTGAAAATATTCTGCATTTTCTTCTGGTCTGCTTATGGCTTTATTTTTTATGTTTAGATTGTAATCCATCTGGAATTTATTTTTGTGTACGCTATGAGGTAGGGATCATACATTATTTTTTTCCCAAATGGATTACTAGTTGATGAAACACCATTTATTGAATAATTCTTCTTTTTCTTATTGACTTGAAATAGCCATCTTTATCATGTACTAAATCCTCATGTGCTTCTGGGTCTGTTTCTGGGTTCCATTCTGTTCCTTGATCTCTTTGTCTGTTACAGCACCATTGTAATTGGCAGAACTTTGGTATGGTTTGCTCTCTGGAAGGGCAAGTCTAAGCTCTTTCATTCACTGTTCGTTCACTAGTTTTCTGTCTTGAATCCAGCACAGTTGAATTACGATCATTATCACCACCAGCTAGAGTGGGTGTGGAGCGTTCCTTTTTGAAACTCCTTAATGGTTTCTACTAGATTCTATGATAGCAGAAAACTTGGAGCCTAAGAGTTATGCTTTAAAGGACTCCTGATCAGACCTGATTTCCCAGACTGTGCTGAAGATGGCCTGGGCCTCAGCTAGACTTTTGAGGGAGATATCTTTGGAGTTGAATGTGATATAGACCAGACTCTACAGTTTGATTGACTCATGGGAATGGTCCTGGGCCAGAACCAGACACCTGTCATGCTAATAAATTCTTTCATGGTTCAGAAATTCCTGAGACTGAAGATGGGTGGCTGCTGTAATACTGCCCACTCAAAAATGCATGTGCCCCATTTTTAGGACTCTTCAAAGCATCAAATCAGTAATGGCTAATTAGAACTTCTTAATTTTTTGTCATTCATTTCTAGAAACATAATTCTTAGAGTATCATAATGCTGTGACATGAGATAGCTAACTTCTTAAATCTCCTAGTTCCCATTTGATAACTTGAAATGTGTGTGTATTATATGGAAGGATATACATGTATATTTATACCTTTTTT
>NW_011476904.1:9639-11302 GCF_000754665.1 Bison bison bison | reverse complement strand
TTTTCAAGTGTGTGGAAGGTTGGTGTCCCTAGCCTCCTTGTCATTCAAGGGTCAACTGTATATTCAATTTTCCTAAAGATTTAGGTTACAGTGTCTTTTGAGAAGAGAGAAATTAGTTGTAATATGAGAAAGAGAGTGTTGTATATGAACTATTGTAGTAATATAATGTATATTATAAAATACATGCAGTTATAAAATTACAGATTAAATAAGGTGAGGTTTAAAAAATTTCAAATGTTTCTTTCAAACCCCCCTTGATAACCACTGACTTAGAAAAGTATAGAGAACATCATACCTAATGCTATAGGTATGTGACAGAGAAATGAGGACTACAAATAAATAATATACATGAATCTTCTTATGACTGATTATAATCAGTATATGAAATGCTACCTCATTCCCAAGAATAGATAGGACTCTTCTCTACCTTAGACAGTTAAGGCAGTATTTCCTCTAAGGGTTCTTTCAGCTATAAAATTCTAAGAGGTAGAAATTGGGATAAGGGTTTATGGTAGCAGGAAGCATTGATATCTTTTTTTAGTTTAGTCCAAGAATATGAGCACATGCAGATCAATTTCAGCCTACCAAGAAAATGGGGGTTTTAATAGGATTCCATACGGTAAGTTAAATGCATGACTTTGGAGTTATTGTACAAATGATAGTTTTTTGAATGCTGGAGTTGGAATACACATTAGTGTATTTCTACATGGGAAACTGAGGCCCAGAGAAATTTTTCAACTTGCCCAAGATTATTCTGTTTAAGTAATGGAAACTCTTTTAAAAAATTGAACATATGGGTCAAATTTTATTTTAAAAATTCCATTGCAGTGAAAATTTTATATTAAAGAGTTCCAAATCCCAACAGATGGCCCATTTGTTTAAATCAGGGTTTGATATAGTAAAGTAGGTTAAAACAAGAATTTGGAGAAATCCTTAGAGTTTGTTATGATGTGACTTAAACTATAATTGGAAACACTGTCTGATTCATTGTACTGATTTTCATTTCTCTTTTTCTTCCAGAATGTCTTGATTGTTGAAGTAAGTTTTACATATTTTTAATATGGTGTTTATGATTTTCTAACTTGGTATATGCAGTCCTAAAGGTAACCCAGGGAAAGAAATTCCTTTGCATCAGTTTTAGTGATGGGCTTGTATTATAAGGGAATGAGATCGTTTGTAAGAAGTATTTAGTAATTTATTTTTAAGTTAAATTGGATAGTGGAAACATTATGGTATATATCTTACCCCTCTCTTTTTGGCTTGGAATTTAAAAGTTAAAATTACATATATCATTCCCATCCATGTATTTATGCTTCTGTTGCATATATATAACCATATACAAAGCATATCTTTTGATAATTTACATGTGAAAGTCACTCAGTTGTGTCCGACTCTTTGTGACCCCATGGACTGTACAGTCTATGACATTCTCCAGGCCAGAATATTGGAGTGGGTAGCCTTTTTCTTCTCCAGGGGATCTTCCCTACCCAGGGATCGAACCCAGGTCTCCCAAATTGCAGGTGGATTCTTTACCAGCTGAGCCACAAGGGAAGCCCAAGAATACTGGAGTGGGTAGCCTATGCCTTCTCAAGCGGATCTTCCTGACCCAGGAATCAAACTGGGGTCTCCTGCATTGCAGGTGGATTCTTTACCAACCGAGCTA
>NW_011476904.1:4147-7672 GCF_000754665.1 Bison bison bison | reverse complement strand
ATGAATTGTGGTGAGAATAACTGCAGTTAAAAAAATGGCGTTATTCCAGTTATACATGGGATTTTGGGTTTTTGTGTGTGTTTGTATAATGACTGAATTTAAAGCTGTGACGGTTTTATTTGCCATTTAAATATCTTTTCTTTGTTTTGAAAGGATATAATTGACACTGGGAAGACAATGCAGACTTTGCTTGCCTTGGTCAAGAAGCATAAACCAAAGATGGTCAAGGTTGCGAGGTATGTATATAACATTTTGACATAAGCTACTTCATTTGAAAAAAGAGTACTTGCTTCTTTGTAAGGGTAAATTTTTTCAACTCTAGTTTTATCTTCAAAAAGTAATGTAATCTCAAATAAGACTCAGTAAATGTCCGTGTAAATCATTCATCACGTTTTAAAGCCTTTCAGTGCAGTTGCCTTATCGTCTTATGTTATTAATATTTGGTTTTCCAACAATATAGTAATGATACCAACTTGTCCAGGGTAGCATGGCAGAGGGTTTGGGGCCACTTTGCAAAACTGAGACCAAGGATCCTAAAGACAAGTAAGGAGGTGGAGGGAAGGGGTAGGCCTTGAAGCGCCTTAGCTCCCGCAGTCACGTGATGCAGTGGGCCTGTGTGTCGCATCTTGTAACTACATTGAAAATGGACAGTGCCTGCTTCCTTTCTTCTGGATCAGCCTCACCTCCTGGTCCTACCTATGCTGTCTGGTTTTTGCTTTATTCTACCTGTGTTTATTTTATCCCTAATTAGAGTTTCACCCCCCCCCCCGACAACTCTGAGGTCAGTTGTTAGTCCCACTTCACGGATGGGGATAGCAAGGCATAGGGAATTATCCAAAAAGCACAGAGCTGGATCACTGTAAAGGTGAGATTTGAACCCAGAAACCTGGCTGAGTTTATGCTGTACTATTTTAAGTGTTTTGTCGACTGACATTCCTGTGTGGATTTTTTTTTCATTTTTTTTAAAAATTTGACCAATCTGCAATTTTTGTGTAGGGGTCAGATAGTGATCTGCCTTTTTTTCCCCTAAATGATTATCTGGTTTTTATAAACCTGTCTTAAAGGAACAAAGTATTTGTTGAACATCTTTGAATCAGAGTAAGCCTTCCACTGAGTCATATGTCTGCAGTTTGTCCTTCGGGGCTTTTCTGATAGCTGGTGCAAGTTTATCATCAGGATTTGGGACAGGCATGATGGCAGTGCAGAAATGATGCATTCTAGTGCTCTAAGCAATTTCCTGTAAACCAAGACAAACTTGCTTATTTGTCTACGTGCTTTTAGGGTTTTAAATGTCAACCTACCATGGCATGTACTTCTCTAGATATTCTTTTGTGCCTCTTTCCTGGAATATGCTGAGAAACTGAGAAAGACTGCCTCACGAGAGAGGTATTTCCTGTTGCTGGAGGTGTGAAGTAGTCAAAGAATACCTAGGTCATTTCTTAGTGATGGACTTGACCCAAGTCAGTTGTTTTTCAACCTTTGTTTCTCAATCTCTTCCTTGCCATTACATTTAATATCACAGATATATTGTGCACTTGTTTGTGTAGTGTATGTGTATTTGTGTTTTATGCATAAAGAGAGGAAACATAAAGCTTATTCTTTTTATTCAGAGCAGGGTTAAGAATGACTAGAAAGCTTTTTAACTTCAAAGTTAAATTGCAAAAAAAACCTATTAACTGCGAGGCATGTCAAATGCTGCAGCCACTTTGGGAACCAGTTTGGCAGTTTCTTAAGAAACTGAACCTGTATCTGCCATACAGCTCCCAACAGCTGTACACTGGGCTTTTCTCCCAGAGAAATGCGGACTTGCATCCACACAAAACCCATGTGTGCGTGTTCATGGCAGCTGCATTTGTAATAGCCCCAAACTGGAAAGAATGAAAATGTCCTTTGGTAGGTCGCTGGTTAAACTGTGGTCCACCCTACCATGGAATCCTACTCAGCCCTAAAAAGGAAGAAGCTACTGATCCACACAATGACTTGGAGGAGGATCAAGGGACTGTTCAATAAAAGCCAATCTTAAAAAGGGCACATGCTGTATAATTCCATTTATACAACCTCTTAAAGTGACAAAATGGTAGAAATGGAGAACAGATTCATGTTTGCCAAGGGTTAGGAGGTGATGTTTGGAGGTGACTATAAATAAAGAGGTAGCAAGAGAAAGCCATGTGTGATGGAAAGTTCTGTATCCTGATTGTGGTGGTGGTTACATGAGTCCACACGTGTGATACAGTTGCCTAGAACTACACATAGATGAGCCTGCAAAGCTGGTGAGATCGGGGCAAGGTCAGTCCACCAATGTCCATGTCCTGGTTGTGGTAATTGCTACATTATGTGAAATGTTCATTGGAGGACACTGGAGAAAGGACGCAGGGATCCTCCCTGTGCATTTTTTTGTAACTTCCAATTATTTCATTCAGATCTATAGGAACATAAGGTGCTGAGTTCCCCTGAGCTCTTAGTACAGCTTGCACTGAGTTTAATGATACCTTTTCTGGATTGTTCCTGAATGAGTTCAGGTAGATGGAAGGGGTTTTGCTGTGATCGATTTGTTATTTTCTTTCTAAATGAAAACCGAGTCCAAGTGTCTCCTCTCATTACTGAAAGGAGAATCACGAAGGACTGACTAGACTATGATCTCTTGGAGTCTAAGGTTTAGGCTAGTGCTTCTCAACTTAGGCTGTACATCGTAATCACCTGAGAGTTTTTTTAAATAATTATTTATTTGATTTATTTATTTGGCTGCCCCAGGTCCTAGCCATGGCACTCGGGATCCTTGATCCCCAGCTGTGGCATGTGGAATCATGAGTTGTGGCATTGTGAACTCCCAGCTCTGATACATAGGATCTAGTTCCTTGACCAGAGATCAAACCCAGACCCCCTGTATTTGGAGCAGGAAGTCCCTCACCTGAGAATTTAAAAGTCCCTTCCCTTGAGCTTCAGATGTAATTGGTGAGGGGTATGGCTTGGGCATCTGAGTTCTGTTACATATTTTTTAAGGTTCCCAGATACTTCTGATGTGCAGGTCCTTTCCAGCCCTTTTAATATACTTATCTCTGAAGGTGTGAAATCTTGAGTTTTTTTGGGACTGCCCTTATCATATGTAAAGACTTTCAAAGAACCATTACAGGTTTTTGTTTTTTTTTTTTAACAGCTGAAAAAATTCTGCAGGCAGCATTTGGGTTATGAAATTAGCTTTTGTAGAGTTGCCGCATCCTACCAGCAGTTTCTGCTCTCCAAAATAAATACCAGCTCCTTTAGGGTGGTAGTTTATTTATTTTTTGGCTAAAGTGCCTCTTTGTAAGCCACTTATTTGTGGCTTAGGGATTGTTTTCTGGGGATTTGGGACTAAGAGCCTTTATCTTATCATCTTTGCTCATTGGCATTCCCCACCCATTCATCCTCCCAATGAGCTGCCCTTTGATGGGCATGTGGGTAGTCAGGGGGCAGCTCTCAGAACAGTCCCTTCTGTCCCAGGTGGAGATCAGTCAAGGGCCCCATCTGTAGTGTGAACTCGTTGCTGCC
>NW_011476904.1:0-1173 GCF_000754665.1 Bison bison bison | reverse complement strand
CCTAACACATTTATAAGAAAGGGGAGGGGAGATACTGACAGGAATAGCAGTAATTTTTAGGATAACAGCCTGTCAAGGTAGAGGAAGAATATTTAAAAGGAAAAAGCTGCAGGCTCCGGGACCATGTAGTCATTGAGGATTGGAGCAGATGGTCATAAATGTCACACCTCAGTAATCCCTCAGGGCTGCTCTTTCACTTCAGCCTCTTACAATAAGGAATGTTCATAAGGAAGGAAAAATGAAATTTCATTTACTTGATTTTAGGAGCTAGGGCAACACAGACTCTGTTTTAGGAATGTTGCCATCCAGGGAAATGTTGGTGCTTAAAGAAGAACACCTCAGCAACCTGGAAAATTCATTATGTCAAAGCCTTCATATGTTCCCATATTGTGAATGCTTATAATCTATGAATCATACCTGTAAATATAGGTAGGTCCCCATTTTAATTCCACGTGTAAAAGATTTATAGATAACCTGGGCTAGTACCTTAATTCTTTAGCTAGGCTAGAGTTAATCAAGTAATGTCCTTCCCTGCATTTGAGATCCTAGAAATATATTGAGCATCTACAATATTCTAGGTCCTGGGAAAGATGGGCAAAGTTCCTAGTTTCACAAAGATTTCATTCTAGTTGGGGAGAGGGACAGCAAACCAAATAATTTCCAATAGTGGCAGGTTGTGAAGGACCTAAAACAGCAATGTGTTAGGGACTGGTGGCTGAGGGGTGGATGTTAGATAAGGCAGTTAGGGAAGGTCGTGGTTGAGCTGCAACTGAATGGAAGAGAAACCAGCCACATGAAGAGATGAGCTTGGTGGTGACAACCATCTGAGGGGTTGGAGGGAAAGAAGGAAAGCCAGTGTCTTCGAGCCAGGAGAGAGGCAGGCCCTGAGATTGGAGAGGAAGGTCAAGGCCAGACCATGGACCACCCAGTAGGCTGTGACCAGGAAGGTGGATTTTCTGCATTCCACAGGGTGAAGGCACTTCAGGGTTTTTAAGTAGAGAGAGATAAGATTGTATTTGCATTTTTTAAAGACACAAGAACCTGTAAGAGCAGTTCTCAAGGTAGGTGCAGAGGCTTCAGGAATGAAACTGGCAAAGCCAGTAGTAGCTACTATTTAATAGGTTTAATATATGTCAAATGCTGTGCTAAATTATTTATATACATTATTTTATA
>NW_011476903.1:10882-13213 GCF_000754665.1 Bison bison bison | reverse complement strand
GAGAAACAGTAGACAGTGGGAAAGCTCTGAAAACAGAGAAGTTACCTTTTGTAACAGAGATTTACATTTCTAAGAGAAATCTTCATGTGTAAGGTATATCCCTCTCTCTACCAAGAAGAATGAATTTCTAGAAAATGTTGTCAGTGGAGATTGACCACTTAAATATGCATAACAACCATATTACCTGTTGTTTACTATGCTTGTCCTGATAACCTATCATAATCAGTTTGCCCCTCTCTCAAAAGTATCCACCCCCAACATCTTTTTATGTAGCTGGAAATGTTGCAGTTTGGGCCTTGGACTGGGCCATTTCAAGGAATTACTCAGTTTTCCTAGGTCTCTCCCATGTATACAGGAAGCATACATGTTATTAAATTTGTATATGTTTTTCTCCTGTTAATAGTGGGTTCTCAGCCAAGAACCTAGAGGGTAAAGATTCTTTTTCCTCGCCCAGAGTTCCACATTATTGCTAGCCTCTGAGTGCTTCCCTCTCTTCTCATTGGTAGCCTTAGCCCTCCCCATACCTCTGGTAAATATCCCTTAATAAAATGCTTCTCAAATTTGTCTTCAGAGGGTACCTGCCAGGGATCTGAATGGTTCAACCTCCTTCCCTCTAAATTTTATGCTTGATTTAATTCATCCTATGATTCCCTGGTGGCTCATATGGTAAAAAATCTGCCTGCAATGCAGGAGACCTGGGTTCAATCCCTGGGTCAGGAAGATCCCCTGGAGGAGGGCATGGCAACCCACTCCACTATTCTTGCGTGGAGAATCCCATGGACAGAGGAGCCTGGTGGGCTACAGTCCATGGGGTCATAAAGTGCCGAATACAACTGAGTGACTAACTCTTTTCACTTTTTTTCAAGAATGAGTTAGTTTGCTGAGAACCTATACAGAGGACTGATCGAAGCCTCACCTAGGATATTGAACCATATACCTTTAGGGTTTTCTTTAATCCTGAAATGCAATAAGGCTATGGCTTAGAATTTGCCCTTTTGTCCTTAAACATTTAACAGAGAACTCATTAATTCCCTCTAAGTCCAGTGTGCACTAAAACGAAAATGAGTAAGCAAAAATCCATAATACAAAATACAGCTGAACTCTGTTATTACATGATTTTGGACATACATAGATCAAATGAAGCCCTTTGAGACTTAAAGATCCTACACAATAAAGTCTAATACCGTTCCTCTAAGAGAATTTACTTTATCTCGAGAATAATATTATAAAAGGATTTCACTAAACACACACACACACACACACACAAAACAAATAAATCAACCTCTAAAAAGACAAATGGGGAAAAATTGAATCTGAAAACTATTTCTGGGCACTCTGTATTTGTAGTTACAGGTTCAGAAACACTAGAATCTAATGATCTGTTAGCAAAGTGAAGTGTGGAGCTGGTATTGATTTAGCTTTAGTTACTTAGAAACAATATTGATCCTTAAGAGATACATTTCAACATTTTGCATCCAGGGCATAAAGTAGTTCCATCCAATTGATTAATAGACACTGTATATCATTTTTGTTTTTAATGAGATCTTTTTCTTCTGACTGATACTAGTACTCCAGTGAAAGATTAAAAGTGGATTTTATAGCTGAAAAGTTAACATAAATGAGTTCCCATTCCATCTTGTGAAAAAAAAAACATAATGGCAGATTCATTTTTAGAAAATGAGTGACTGGTGAAAAATGGATAAGACAGCTTAGTGCCTATCGAGAAATAGCTACCTCTCTGTTCCCCTGATAATCATACCATTTTCAATGCACATTTTGAAATTCACAGATGAAGTAAGAGATCCTAAGTGAGAGATCCTAAGTAAGAGATCCTAAGCTTCCCCAAAACCTCAAGTGTACACTACAGAACAGTAAAAACATCATGACAATTTCCAAGCTTCTACATCAGAAAAGTCTCAAGTGAGGTTTAAGCTCCTCTTGTTTCTACTAAAGAAATGTGATCCTTTCTTACATTGCTAACTAACAAAGATACTCGGGGTTATTTCTCCATCAGCTGAGATAGAGAGAATGGACATATTCTTCCAAATATTTAGGGAAATCACAGAGCCAGATAAAAGGGACTAAGGGGTACCAAAAGTAGAAAAGCAGTGACATGTGATAAAAATGGCTGGCTCTGAATGCCAGCTCATCATTAAAGTGGTACTGTGACCTTGTACAGATATATCCAAGCCATCAGCATTTCATCCATAAAAATAAAAGTTCCATTCCACATGAATTTCTGAAAAGTCAATGAGATAATATATGTGAAAGTCTAATCACCTCATAGAATTTTTCTCAATAAATGAAAGTTTCATTTCATTTTAAAAAATG
>NW_011476903.1:7320-8776 GCF_000754665.1 Bison bison bison | reverse complement strand
AAATAATAAAGGACCTCATACGCCATGCTAAGGAATATGGCTAATATTCTGCAGGCAATGAGAAAACATTTTAAAGTGATTACCATAAAAAAGGAAAAAGAAATAAAAAGGTATTTGAGATATAAAAATTTACAATGATTATCAACCCTGATTACACATTAGACGTCTTTTAAAAACCACATCCTTGCCTGGGTCCCCTCCCACACCAAATAATCAGAACCATTGGGGAATAGGACTTGCATCAGTATAAACTAAAAAGCTCCCAGGTGATCCCAATGTGAAGCTAAGGCTAAGAACAGTCCCTACACTAGAGCAGAGAGTCTCCTCAAAATCAAAGTGAGACTTTTACTGATCAGTATCACCTAGAAGCTGGTCAAAAATTAAAATTCTCAGGCCCAACCTCAGACCTACTGAATCAGGAACTCTGGAAGCAGTGTCCAGAAGTCTGTGCTTTGGGGAGACCTCCAGGTGACTCTGGTGCATATTAAAGTTTGAGAACCACTGATCTATAGAAATTGTAGAAATCTCGGATTTATTGGAGGAAACAGAAAGTGACGGACAGAGAGACGGCCAAGACGATGTTCAGGTTTGACAGCTTTTAGTATGACCATCTGATGGATAGGAGGATTACTATCCAGGGTAAGAGACAAGGGAAAATGAGCCCCATGAAAGATTAGAATTAAGACACCCTTGGGAAGAAATGTAGAATTTATCCAGAACCAATTAACTTGGATGAATCTCAGGCTGGAATCAAGATTTCTGGGAGAAATATCAACTACCTCAGATATGCAGATAATACCACCCTTATGACAGAAAGCAAAGAGGAACTAAAGAGCCTCTTGATGAGCATGAAAAAGGAGAGTGAAAAGCTGACTTAAAACTCAACATTCATAAAACTAAGATCATGGCATCTGGTCCCATTACTTCATGGCAAACAGATGGGGGAAAAGTGGAAACTGTAACAGAGCTTATTTTTCTTGGGCTCCAAAATCACTGCAGACAGTGACTGCAGTCATGAAATTAAAAGACACTTGCTTCTTGGAAGTAAAGCTATGACAAACCTAGACAGTGTTTTAAAAAGCAGAGACATCACTTTGCTGACAAAGGTCCATTTCATTAAAACTATGGTTTTTCCACTAGTCATGGGAAAGAATGAGGACAGGAGGAGAAGAGGGCAACAGAGGATGAGATGGTTGGATAGCATCACTAACTCAATGGACATGAGTTTGAGCAAACTCCAGGAGACAGGGAAGGACAGGGAAGCCTGGTGTGCTGCAGTCCATGGTGTCGCAAAGAGTCAGACACATCTTAGTGACTGAACGACAACAAATTAACTTGAAACCTCTTTACCTGCTTATAAAGTGAATGGGTGCTCTTCCTCCTCTCTGTACAAAGCTGGAAAACAGGACTGTCAAATACTATAACTTAGCCATCCCTCTTGAAGAAGTCCTGCACA
>NW_011476903.1:4515-7220 GCF_000754665.1 Bison bison bison | reverse complement strand
ACACATCCTGAGGCTTCACCCTTCCTCCCCACATTCTCCCACTACGATATGCCTAAACAGCCTCTGTGCTTGTATGGCTCCACTAGCATCCTTTTTGCCAAAAGGCAAGCTAGGAAAATGGGAAAAGGCAATCTTTCTGAATGTATTACCTTTGTTATTACCGTTAAATGCCAAGATTGAATGTTCACCTGATTTCGCCAATATTAAGCAGTGATGATATATTTAATAGAACTTGTTGCCTTCAAACACCTGTTCAGAATTCTCTGGAGGTTAACTTTTAATTTACTTTAGAAGAGATTTAACAGCAAGTCTTCAGACAAACTGGCTACTTGAAGTGTACTTCAATGTGTGTATGCTGTAATCAATCAAATTGACTAACAAAGACTTTGCAATCAGTTTACCAGAAAAAACTTCAGTAGTCCTTTGGTCTTAGAAGATCCTGTTAGACTTATGATTTGTTTCCAAAAAATGAGAATGTTCATTAATAAAGGCACTTCCTCTTTCCAAGCACAAAACTGACAGCTTTGATATTTCCAGAGGAGAGTTAGAGTCTCCTCTTGATAAATGTAAGCTCCATGGAAATTGATCAATGTGATATCAACAACCAATGTGACTTCAACAATTCTGAAGTAAGTAGATATTGACATTATGGGTTCAGCTTTATGCCAGCTTACAAGGCACTGATTCTCAAATGTGGCTGCACATCAGAATTATCTGGGAAGTTCTATGCATCACTGAAGCCTAAGCCCCATCTACTAGAGATTCTGATATAATCAGTCAGGGTGGGGGTCTGGGCACAGGAATTTTTAGATGCTCCCTAGGTCATACTAACATACAACCAAGGTGAAAACCACTTGATAAGAGATTTTTTTTTTTTTAATGAATAGAATGTATTTGGGCTTTCTAGGTGGCACTAGTGGTAAAGAATCCACCTGAAAATGCAGGAAACATAAGAGACTTGGGTTCTATCCCTGGGTTGGGAAGATCCCCTGGAGGAGGGCATGGCAACCCACTCCAGTATGCGTGCCTGGAGAATCCCATGGACAGAGGAGCCTGGGAGAGTACAGTTCATAGCGTCACAAAGAGTCCGACACAACTGGAGCAACTTAGCAGGTATGCATGTATTTGATAAAATGGTGGATATATCAGTAACAGTGGAGAGTAAAAGAAATTTATCCAAAAAAATCTGTTTGAAGCCAAAATGTAGGGTCCCATAGAGCACTGTTTAGGTTCTGAAGTAGGGCAGACAAATGATGGAAAGAGTTTCAAGAAAATTAGTCTAGCAGTGCTATTCAGGATGCACTGAAAAGGAGTATAAATGAAAGCACAGAGAGAAGTTGGGACGCTATTAAAGAAAAAAAAAAAAAAACTAAATAATTATCACATTGTTTATACAACGAAGCTGAATCTTCTTAGCACAGTATTCAGGACCTTCTATAATATTTTGTCAATCTATATTTCTAGTCTTATCTCTCTTATTTCTAACTTATCTGAGACAGAAGTTAGACTAAGCCACAGTCTAACCCTAATAGGTGGTATCTGAAGAAAAAAGTCCTGAGGTTAAACACTGGTTGAAAAAAAGTTAAAACAGGCTTCCTTACTCAAGGATTTTTCAGAACCCACAATAATGTCCTCTTTGACAACCACTGCTTTACAATCCACATTTTCTCATTGGATCATGCTTCTAAGATGGTTCTTTCCTTAGCATCCCTCTTCAATTCGACTTTGTTTATAAATAAAAGGCACAGAATAAACTTATGTTCCACGCTCTGATTAGTTTTCTTTTATTTAAATGGGCAACATAAACCTTCAGAGACCATGTGCAATATTGAGTCAAACTCATATGCTCTTAAGAGAGGATAGATTTTCTGGTCTATTAAACACCTATTAATGTATCATAAAATAGCCCTGAAAACCATCCCCCACAACACCTCCTGACACACACATCTCATTATTTGTTTTTTTAAAAGACAAATTAAATCAGCCAGTACTTGGAAAATAACATAGAACAGTGCCACTGAAACACATATAGTACTTTGAAACCAGATTCTATCAGGCCTTCCTTTAAAATAAAAAATGTATTTATTTTTTAGTTGAGGGATAATTGCTTTACAGAATTTTGTTGGTATCTTCTAAGCATCAACAGGAATCAGCCATAGGTATACGTATGTCCCTTATCAGGCCTTCCTTGAAGAGGCTGCAATGCTTAGCAGTTAAAGGGATACATTACCTATTTGCAACTCAAAATATTCCATTAGAAGCTAGGTCCTGTCAGGACTCTGATTCTAAATGATGATCTTCAAGAGGTTCCTAATTTGCCTGGGAAAGTTGTTTCTAGTTGAGTTGGCATTCTAAGTTTCTCCTCAGGGGCAACTTTATTATTATTTTTTTTAATGTTGAGGTAGAAATAAACAGAGCCACATAATTGGCACCTCTACTGGCATCAGCTGCAGAGAGGTGAGGTAGGGTAGCAGTCTCAAAGGTAAGAGCCGATGTGCACTCTATTGAAGACACACAAGGGGGAAAATATGCTGGTTTTTGTTAAGTGAAAAGGTTCAAACAGGAAAATTCGCTGGAGACTGCAGAGGCTTTTCTTCATTGGGTTCCTTCAGAATATTAATCACGTCGATTAAAAAATCAGCTACCTTTTCAATGTTTCTGACTGGAATCACCCACTCCCCCTTTGGATATATCTGTCAACCTAG
>NW_011476903.1:0-1822 GCF_000754665.1 Bison bison bison | reverse complement strand
ACTATTAGTATATTTCAGAATCACCTACAAATTTTATCGAAATGTAGACACTCAGGTCCTAACTCCCTAAGTTTCTAATTTAGAAAATCTGTGCTAGGTTCTAGTAACACACATATTGTTATCAAAAACTCTGAATGGTCCCAATACCTTCAGTTAAGCTATCGCTTCCGGTAGCCCATTATAAAAAGCACATAATATGAACATATTGACCCATGAGATCCTAACAGCTCTCTAATGACACTGGACTTACTAGAATAACTTGATTCTTGTGTAGGATTTTCCTTGAAATACAAGTAAGAGGAAGACTGGAACTTGAGGTACTGCTGGGGTAAGAGAACAGCAACAAGGGACCTTAGTCCAGAGGCAGCCTGAGGCTGTGTATGGGCATAAGATGAACAGTAATGATGAAGCCAGATTAAAAGAGAAGTGGGAGCAAGTGGTAAAGAACTGATATCCTTGACTTTACTTGCAGTAAGCATGCCCCATACAAGAAAAAGTAAGTGTTCAGGAAGTATGGCTATTCAATCAATAAATCCCCCTTGCCATCATCTCTGTTGCCATCTCTCTTGGTTGCCCACTTACACTAAGGGTGGCAGCATGATATAGTCCCACAAATGTTCCAGGCAGCATGATGCCACAGTAAGAGCCATGGACTGTGGTCAGGAGATCTGAGTTCCTGACCAGGCTCACCTCTCATTTCACTTCACCTCTTTGAGGCTTATTTGTTGCTCCTTTGGCTAGAATCCATAATTCAGTTCTAGTGGGCGGAGCAGCTGAGGAAGCCAAGGGCTGAAACAAGGAAAAGGAGGGCTGAGGAGATGTGAGCCAAATCATATTCACTCAAGCATTGCTCAAGAATACAAGAACCCTTTTTGCCACTCAGCCAGCTGACCAACTTCACTCTCAAACTTCAAAGGGAAAGGAAAAAAGGAAAAAGACACACAAGCAGATTATTTAATGCTGCATGTACCATAAGAAGTACAGCCAAATTCATCAAAGTCCAGTCTTAGAAAAGGATGCAAAAACCGCATCACCAATAAAGCATTGTACAGAAGCATGCAAGAGCAAAAATACAAACTAGAGAAAAACTGGTGGCAGACCTGCACCTGATGGAGGGTGGGGGAGGTTCCCAGGCTGAGATGTGTGTCTCAATGTGATGAGAAGGTGCAGATTCTGGCCATATGTACAGTCATGCTCTGGGCAAAAGCCTGAAATTACTAATTAAATAAATGTGGGTGTTCATCAATCCCACCGCTTCTCTGACTGCAGCCCTCTCACCATTTTGGGCTCCCACTCCCCACCCCAAGTATTCAGGGTCCTCCTGCTGCCTGTCCCCTGACTTTTCAGGAAGCCCTCTGGCTTCAACAGCTGCTCTCCACTTGATGATTACGGGTCAGAATCGTAATAACAGACACCTCTAACCAGGGGAAAGGCACAGAAGAAAACACCTTCCAAAAGTACTTAAAAAATAAAATAACTTTACAATATTGTATTGGTTTTGCCATATATCAACATGCATACAATATTGTAAAGTTAAAAATAAAATAAAATTAAATTTAAAAAAAAGCTCAACATTCAGAAAACTAAAAAAAAAATAAATAAAATTTAAAAATAAATAAAAATAAATACAGATTTGACAAAAGAAAAAAAAAAAGTAATTCTAAAAGGTAGAAATTTCAGCCTCTGTAGACACTGGGAAGAGGACAGAAGTGATCCATGGCCTGATGACCAAAGAGAGTAATGGTCTATGGTCTCTCCTTCCTGTACTTCGTTTTTCTTTCCTGCTTGCCTTCCTCGTAAAATCAGTCTGTCCCTAAACAGG
>NW_011476902.1:12136-13581 GCF_000754665.1 Bison bison bison | reverse complement strand
CCCAAAGCTCCCCGCCACAACTCGAGAAAAACCACGTCGTTCCCACGTCATTGCAAGAAGAAGCCCTTTCCCGCTACAACGTCTCAAGAGAAGTCCCACGTTCCGTTTTGAAAGTCAAAACGTTACTTGGCACCCTTGATGCTACCCAAAATTTCCCCGACATACCGGTCTCACTCGATAGGAAAACCGATGTTCCCGGCACCACTTCATCTGATCCCATTCTCTGCTCCTGATCTTGACAGGAGGGTCAATTCCCCTGCTTTGTCTGGAAGGGGTTCCGGACCTTCCCGTCGCACCTCAGGATGAGGCTAGTCTCACAAAGAAATTCGTGACGTAGCCTCGGGGGGGTCCACATTCTGAAAGACCCCGATTTTCCAGTCCGCTCTTGATAAGAACCTGATGCCCGGACCCCTCTTCGAATGCAACCCTGTGGATGAAATCACAACACGAAAGGGCACTGAAACACCCTGCATCGTCCTGAAAAATCCGCAGGTTGCAAATACAGCTCGACAAGTGGCCTGTCACCCCCTGAACAACTCGAGATGCAAGCGGAGTTCCATTCCTCAACCAAAGACGAGGACTGACTCTCCTGTCCCAACTCTGCAGGGACCCTGCGATCGGAGTCAGAAATGGAGAGGAACCCTTAGGTTCCTGCCTGAAAACGTGAAGAACCTCTTTTCCATTTCAGCAAACCCAGTGGAGTCCCGGGAGGCCCCTCCCAACTCCACAGTATCCCTGGTTTCTCAGAGACACCCTGAGAAGCTCCCTGAGGTAACCGGCACAAGTCGAGGGAACCCAGGGTTTCCTGTTGCAACTCTTGAAAGACCTCGAGGGTGCTTCTTCAACGCGTCTTGAGGCCCGATTCCCATACCAGAACTCGAGAGCAATGACCCGCTCCCCATCACCTCTCTCATGGAGAACTGACTTCCCTGGCGCCACACAAGAGGCTCCCTGAGCTCCCTGTCGTACCTCGTGAGAAACCCACACTGGTGCCTCAGCTCGAGAAAAACTACGAGACTCCCCTGTTATCACGATGTGAGGGCCTTCGTTTCCTGCATGGCCTAGAGAGCAATCATGAGTCCTCTCTCCATACTCCACAGGAGGCTTGACTCCCTTTAGGCCACTCGGTGGGCTCCAAGAGATGCCCGTGGTGGCTGGAGAGGAGAATGGAGTTCTTTGCTTCCAATCGAGATGAGGCCTGACTCCCCTGGTGAGTCTGGAACGCAACCCTGAGATACCTGTGGCCCCTGGAGAGGAACATGAGCTTCTGGACACAAGCCTAGATGAGGTCTACTTGCAATGCAGTGACTCGAGAGCAATGCCCAGCTCTCCTTCCCAACTCGAATGGAAGATGGGACTTCCCTGGGCCAACACAAGAGGTGTCCTGAATTCCCCCATCAAACTCAAGAATCTGGCCGCAACTCGAGATAAATCACGTGGTTCCC
>NW_011476902.1:8192-9528 GCF_000754665.1 Bison bison bison | reverse complement strand
GACTTCTTTGAGACGCTGTAGGGGGAAAAGGGCTTCATCTTGCGATGACTGGGGAACCACATGGTTTTTCTCGAGCTGCGGCGGGATTCTCGAGTTACGACGGGGAATTCAGGATGCCTTTTGTGTTGGCCCAGGGAAGTCTAATCTTCCATTCGAGTTGCGAAGGAGAGCTGTGGATTACTCTCTAGTCAGTGCAGGGCAAATAGACATCATCTATGCTTGTGTTCAGAAACTAATATTCCTCTACAGGGGTGACAGGGATCTCGGAGTTGCATTCCAACTCACCCGGGGAGTCAGGCCTTGTCTTGAGTGGAAGCAAAGAACTCCTCTCTCCTCTCGAGTAGCAACGGGTATCTCTTGGAGCCCACTTAGTGGCATAAAGGGAGTCAAGCATACTGTGGAGTTTGGAAAGAGGACTCAGGATTGCTCTCTAGGCCATGCAGGAAACGAAGGCCGTCATCTCCCGATGACGGGGGAGTCTCCTGGTTTTTCTCGAGTTGCAGTGCCAGTGTGGGGTTTCTCTCAAGGTACGACAGGGAGCTCAGGGAGCCTCTCCTGTGGTGCCAGGGAAGTCAGGTCTCCATGGGAGTGGCGAGGGGGAGGGCGTCATTGCTCTGGAGTCAGGATAGGGGAATCGGGCTCAAGACGCTTGAAGAAGGACTCTCGAGGTCTTTTTAGGGTTGCAGCAGGAAACCCTTGGTTCCCTCTACTTGTGCCGTTGATGTCAGGGAGCTTCTCAGGGTGCCTCTGAGAAGTCAGGGATACTGTGTAGCGGGACGGGCCTCTCGGGACCCAACTGGGTTTGGTGCAATGGAAGAGGGCCTCATCTCGAGTTGAGGCAGGAACCTGAGGGTTCCTCTCCATTTCTAACTCCTATTGCAGGGTCCCTGCAGAGTTGAGACAGGAGAGTCAGGCCTCGTCTTGGGTTGAGGCATGCAACTCCGCTTGCCTCTCGTGGTGTTCACAGGTTGACAGGTCACTTGCCGATCTTAATTTGGAACCTGTGGATTTTCCCGGACTATGCATGGGGGTGTCAGAGCCCCTTTGTGTTGTGACTTCATCCACAGGGTTGCATTCGAAGAGGTGTTCGGGCATCGGGTTCTTATCAAGAGCGGACCGGTAAATTGGGGTCTTTCAGAATGTGGCACCACCCATGAGGCTACGTCTCGAATTTCTTCATGAGGACAGCCTCATCCTAAGGTGCGACAGGAAGGTTGGGAACCCCTTCCAGACAAAGCAGGGGAATCGACCCTCCTGTCGAGATCAGGAGGGGAGAAGGGGCTCAGATGAAGTGGTTCCGGCAACCTCGTGTTCTTCTCCAGTGAGACTGGTATGT
>NW_011476902.1:6716-8092 GCF_000754665.1 Bison bison bison | reverse complement strand
GAGACGCTGTAGCGGGAAAGGGCTTCATCTTGCGATGACGGGGGAACCACGTGGTTTTTCTTGAGTTGCAGCGGGATTCTTGAGTTACGACGGGTAATTCAGGATGCCTTTTGTGTTGGCCCAGGGAAGTCCAATCTGACATACTAGTTGCAATGGAGAGATGGGGATTGCTCTGGAGTCACTTCAGGGCAAATAGATCTCATCTAGGTTTGTGCCCAGAGGTTAAGGTTCCTCTCCTGGGGCGACAGGGTTCTCGGTATTGCATTTCAGACTCACACGCGGAGTCAGGCCTCATCTTGAGTGGAAGCAAAGAACTCCACTCTCCTCTCAAATTTCGGCGGTTATCTCTTGGAGCCCACTGAGTGGTCTAAAGGGAGTCAGGCCTCCTGTGGAGTTTGGAGAGAGGACTCGGGATTGCTCTCTAAGCCATGCAGGAAACAAAGGCCCTTATCTCACGATGACGGGGGAGTCTTGTGGTTTTCTCGAGCTGCGGCGCCAGTGTGGGGTTTCTCACGAGGTATGACGGGGAGCTCAGGGAGCCTGTCGTGTTGCGCCAGGGAAGTCAGTTCCCCATGGGAGTGGCAAGGGGGAGGGCGTCATTGCTCTCTAATCATGGTAGGGGAATCGGGCCTCAAGACGCGTTGAATATGAGTCTTGAGGTTTTTCTCGGGTTGCGGCAGGAAACCCTGGGTTCCCTCTACTTGTGCGGGTGACCTCAGGGAGCTTCTCAGGGTGCCTCTGAGAAGTCAGGGATACTGTGGGGTTTGGAGGGGCCTCTCGGGACTCCAGTGGGTTTGGTGCAGTGGAAGAGGGCCTCATCTCGAGTTGAGGCAGGGACCTCAGGGTTCCTCTCCATTTCAGATACCGATCGCAGAGTCCCTGCAGAGATGGGAAAGGAGAGTCAGGCCTCGTCTTGGGTTGAGGCATGGAACTCCACTTGCCTTTTGAGTTGTTCACAGAGTGACAGGCGAATTGTTGAGCTGTGTTTGGAACCTGTGCTATTTTCCGGACGATGCATGGGGGTGTCAGTACCCCTTCCTGTTGTGACGTCATCCACAAGGTTGCATTGGAAGAGGTGTCTGAGTATCAAGTTCTTATTAAGAGTGGACCGGGAAATCCGGGTCTTTAGGAATGTGGCACCACCCACGAGGCTATGTTTCGAATTTCTTCGTGAGACCGGCCTCAGGATGACCTGAGGTGTGACGGGAAGGTCGGGAACCCCTTCCAGACAAAGCAGTGGAATCAACCCTCCTGTCGAGATCGGGAAGGGAGAACGGGCTCAGATGAAATGGTGCCGGAACCTCGGTGTTCCTCTCCAGTGAGACCGGTATGTCGGGAAACATTTTGGGTCGCATCAAAGGTGCAAAGTACCGTTT
>NW_011476902.1:5202-6616 GCF_000754665.1 Bison bison bison | reverse complement strand
CGGGCCTCAAGCGCGTTAAAGAAGGACTCTCGAGGTTTTTATCGGGTTGCGGCAGGAAACCCTGGGTCGCCTCGTCTTGTGCCGGTGACCACAGGGAGCGTCTCAGGGTGCCTCTGAGAAGTCAGGTATACTGTGGAGTTGGGAGGGGCCTCTAGGGACTCCACTGGGTTTGGTGCAATGGAAGAGGGCCTCATCTCGAGTTCAGGCAGGAACCTCAGGATTCCTCTCAATTTCTGACTCCAATCGCAGGGTCCCTGCTGAGTTTGGACAGGAGAGTCAGGTCGTCTTGGGTTGAGGCATGGAACTCCACTTGCCTCTGTAGGTGTTCACGGGGTGACAGGCCGCTTGCCAAGCTGTATTTGGAATCTGCCTGTTTTTCCGGACGATGCACAGGGGTGTCATTGACCCTTTGTGTTGTGACTTCATACACAGGGTTGCTTTCAAAAGGTGTCCGGACATCGGGTTGTTATCAAGAGCAGATCGGGAAATCCGGGTCTTTTGGAATGTGGCACCACCCAGGAGGCTATGTCTCGAATGTCTTCGTGAGACTGGCCTCATCGTGAGGTGTGACGGGAAGGTCAGGAACCCCTTCCAAACAAAGCAGGGGAATCGACCCTCCTGTCCAGATCAGGAGGGGAGAAGAGGCTCAGATGAAGTGGTGCTGGGAACCTCGGTGTTCCTCTCGAGTGAGACCAGTGTGTCCGGGAACTTTTTGTGTCGCATCAAGGGTGCCAAGTCCCGTTTTGACCTTCAAGACGAAACGTGGGACTTCTCTTGAGACGCTGTAGCGGGAAAGGGCTTCATCTTGCGATGACAGGGGAACCACGTGGTTTTTCTCGAGTTGGGGCGGGATTCTCGTGTAACGAGGGGGAATTCAGGATGCCTCTTGTGTTGGCCCAGGGAAGTCCAATCTTCCATTCGAGTTGCGAAAGAGAGTTGGGGGTTGCTCTGGAGTCACTGCAGGGTAAATAGACCTCATCTAGCCTTTGTCCAGAAGCTCATATTCCTCTCAAGGGCGACATGGATCTCTGGGTTGCATTCCAGACTTCCCAGGGGAGTCAGGCCTCATCTCGAGTGGAAGCAAAGAACTCCACTCTCCTCTCCAGTCGCTACGGGTATAACTTGGAACCCCCTAATTGGCCTAAAGGGAGTCAAGCCTCCTGTGGAGTTTGAAGAGAGGACTCGGGATTGCTGTCTACGCCATGTACGAAACTGCGAGGAGACGATGAAGCATTGCACTCGTGACAAAGATCGTGAGGAAGGAGGCTCGGCATACGCAAGGGCGGGATCAAGCCTCAGGAGTCCCCCTGGATATTTTCAAGCATCTACCCACAAAAAAAACAGTGTCTGCCTACTTTATTGCTTTGTGCTCTCACCTCTGACTTTACTGGGGGCTGTCCCAGACCACCGTCTC
>NW_011476902.1:2908-4164 GCF_000754665.1 Bison bison bison | reverse complement strand
TCATCAAGTCTGCCAAGTCTCGTTTCGACAGTCAAGATAGAACGTGGGGCTTCTCTTGAGACGCTGTAGCGGGAAAGGGCTTCATCTTGCGATGACAGGGGAACCACGTGGTTTTTCTCGAGTTGCATTGGGATTATCGAGTTACAACGGGGAAATCTGGATGCCTCTTGCGTTGACCCATGGAAGTCCAATCTTCCATTCAAGTTGTGAGGGAGAGCTGGGGATTGCTCTCGAGTCAGTGCAGGGCAAATAGACTTCATCTAGGCTTGTGTCCAGAAACTAATCTTCCTTTCCAGGGGTGACAGGGATCTCGGGGTTGTAATCCAGACTCACCTGGGGCGTCAGGCCTCGTCTCGAGTGGAAGCAAAGAACTCCGCTCTCTTCTCGAGTCGGGATGGGTATCTCTTGCAGCCCACTGAGTGGCCTAAAGGGAGTCAAGCCTCCTGTGAAGTTTGGAGAGAGGACTCCGGATTGCTCTCTAGGCCATGCAGGAAACGAAGGCCCTCATCTCTTGATGACGGGGGAGTCTCGTGGTTTTTCTCGAGCTGTGGCGCCAGGGTGGGGTTTCCCACGAGGTACGATGGGGAGCTCAGGGAGCCTCTCGTGTGGTGCCAGGGAAGTCAGGTTTCTATGCAAGTGGCGAGGGGGAGCACGTCATTGCTCTCGAGGCATGTTAGGGGAATTGGGCCTCAAGACGCGTTGAAAATAACTCTCGAGGTCTTACTCGGGTTGCAGCAGGAAACCCTGGGTTCCCTCGACTTGTGCCAGTGACCTCAGGGAGCTTCTCAGGGTGCCTCTGAGAAGTCAGGGATACTGTGGAGTTGGGAGGGGCCTCCCGGGACTCCACTGGGTTTGGTGCAATGGAAGAGGGCCTCATCTCGAGTTGAGGCAGGAACCTCAGGTTTCCTCTCCATTTCTGTCTCCGATTTCAGGGTCCCTGCACAGTTGGGACTGGAGAGTCAGGCCTCGTCTTGGGTTGAGTCATGGAACTCTGCTTGCCTCTCAAAGTGTACACGGGGTGACAGCCCACTTGTCGAGCTGTATTTGGAACCTGCGAGTTTTTCTGGACGATGCACGGGGGTGTCAGTGCCCCTTCGTGTTGTGACTTCATCCACAGGGTTGCATTTGAAGACCAGTCCAGGCATTGTGTTCTTATCAAGAGCAGACTGGGATATCGGGGTCTTTCGAAATATGGCACCACCCAGGAGGCTATGTCTCGAATTTCCTCGTGAGACCAGCCTCATTCTGAGGTGCGA
>NW_011476902.1:0-2808 GCF_000754665.1 Bison bison bison | reverse complement strand
TGGGGTCCCATCAAGGGTGCCAAGTCCCTTTTCGACCTTCAAGATGGAACGTGGGGCTTCTCTTGAGACGCTGTAGTGGGAAAGGGCTTCATCTTGCGATGACAGGGGAACCACGTGGTTTTTCTCGAGTTGCGTTGGGATTATCGAGTTACGACGGGGAAATCAGGATGCCTCTTTTGTTAACCCAGTGAAGTCCAATCTTCCATTCCATTTGCAAAAGAAAGCTGGGGATTGCTCTCGAGTCTCTGCAGGGCAAATAGACCTCATCCAGGCTTGTGTCCAGAAGCTAATGTTCCTCTCCAGGGGCGACAGGGATCTAGGGGTTGCATTCCAGACACACCCAGGGAGTCAGGCCTCGTGTCGAGTGGAAGCAAAGAACTCCACTCTCCTCTCGAGTCTCGACGGGGATCTCTTGCAGCCCACTGAGTGGCCTAAGGGAGTCAATCCTCTTGTGTAATTTTGAGAGAGGACTCGGGATTCCTTTCTAGGCCATGCAGGAAACGAAGTTCCTCATCTCGAGATGATGGGTGAGTCTCCTGGTTTTTATCGAGCTGCAGTGCCTGTGTGTGGTTTCTCATCAGGTACGACGGGGAGTTCAGGGAGCCTCTCGTGTGGTCCCAGGGAAGTCAGGTCTCCCTGCGAGTGGCGAGGGGAAGCGCATAAGTGCTCTCGAGTCATGGTAGGGGAATCCAGCCTCAAGATGCGTTGAAGAAGGACTCTCGAGGTCTTTCTCGGGTTTCTGCAGGAAACCCTGTGTTCCCTGGACTTGTGCCGGTGACCTCAGGGAGATTTGTCAGGGTGCCTCTGAGAAGTCAGGGATACTGTGGAGTTGGGAGGGGCCTCTCGGGACACCACTGGGTTTGGTGCCATTGAAGAGGGCCTCATCTCGAGTTGAGGCCGGAAACTCAGGGTTCCTCTCCATTTCTGACTCCAATCGCAGGGTCCCTTCAGAGTTAGGACAGGAGAGACAGGCCTCGTCTTGCGTTGGGGCATGGAACTCCGCTTGCCTCTCGTGTTGTTCACGGGGTGACAGGCCACTTGTCGAGCTGTATTTGGAACCTGCGGGTTTTTTCTGATGATGCACGGGGGTGTCAGTGCCACTTCGTGTTGTGACTTCATCCACAGGGTTGCATTCGAAGAGGGGTCCAGGCATCGGGTTCTTATCAAGAGTGGACCGGGAAATTGGGTTCTTTCGGAAAGTGGCACTACCCACGAGGCTACGTCTCGAATTTCTTCGTGAGATCGGCCTCATCCTGAGGTGCGACGGGAAGGTCCGGAACCCCTCCCAGACAAAGTAGGGGAATCGACCCTCCTGTCGAGATCTGGAGGGGAGAAGGGGCTCAGATGGAGTGATGCCGAGAACATCGGTGTTCCTCTTGAGTGAGACCGGTATGTCGGGGAACTTTTTGTGTCGCATCAAGGCTGCCAAGTCCCGTTTCGATCTTCAAGACAGAACGTGGGTCTTCTCTTGAGACGCTGTAGCGGGAAAGGGATTCATCTTGCGATGACGGGGCAACCACGTGGTTTTTCTTGAGTTTCGGCAGGATTCTCTAGTTACGACGGGGAATTCAGGATGCCTCTTGTGTTGGCCCAAAGAAGTCCAATCTTCATTCGAGTTGGGAAGGAGAGCTGGGGATTGCTCTCGAGTCACTGCAGGGCAAATAGACCTCATCTAGGCTTGTGTCCAGAAGCTAGGGTTCCTCTCCAGGGGCGACAGGGATCTCGGAGTTGCATTCTAGACTAACCCGGGGAGTCAGGCCTCGTCTCGAGTGGAAGCAAAGAACTCCTCTCTCCTCTCGAGTCGCGATGGGGATCTCTTGGAGCCCACTCAGTGGCCTAAAGGGAGTCAAGTCTCCTGTGGAGTTTGGAGAGAGTACTCGGGATTGCTGTCTAGGCCATGCAGGAAACGAAGGCCCTCATCTCGCAATGATGGGGGAGTCTCATGGTTTTTCCCGAGCTGCAGGACCAGTGTGGGTTTTCTCACGAGGTATGACGGGGAGCTCAGGGAGCCATTGTGTGTTGCCAGGGAAGTCAGGTGTCCATATGTGTGGCGAGGGGGAGTACGTTATTGTTCTCGAGTCACGGTAGGAGAATCGGGCCTCAAGATGCGTTGAAGAAGGACTCTCCAGGTCTTTCTCGGGTGGCGGCAGGAAGCCCTGTGTTCACTCCACTTGTGCCGGTGACCTCAGGGAGCTTCAGGGTGCCTCTGAGAAGTCAGGGAAACTGTGGATTTAGGAGGGGCCTCTGGGGACTCCACTGGTTTGGTGCAATGGAAGAGGGCCTCATCTCGTGTTGAGGCAGGAATCTCAGGGTTCCTCTCCATTTCTGACTCCAATCGCAGGGTCCCTTCAGAGTTGGGACGGGAGAGTCAGGCCTCGTCTTGGGTTGAGGCATGGAACTCTGCTTGCCTCCTGAGGTGTTCACGGGGTGACAGGCTGCTTGCCGAGCTGTATTTGGAACCTGCAGGTTTTTCCAGACAATGCATGTGTATGTCAGTGTCCCTACGTGTTGTGACTTCATCCACCGTGTTGCATTCGAAGAGGTGTCCGGGCATCGGGTTCTTAAAAAGAGAAGACTGGAAAATCGGGGTCTTTCAGAATGTGACACCACTGACGAGGCTACGTCTCGAATTTCTTCTTGAGACTGGCCTCATCCTGAGGTGCGAGTGGAAGGACGGGAATCCCTTCCAGACAAAGCAGGGGAATCGACCCTGCTGTTGAAATCAGGAGGGAAGAAGGGGCTCAGATGAAGTGGTGCCCGGAACCTCGGTCTTCCTCTTGAGAGAGACCAGTATGTTGGGGAACTTTT
>NW_011476901.1:14877-16666 GCF_000754665.1 Bison bison bison | reverse complement strand
ATGAATGAATGAACAAGTTTCAAAAGCAAGGGACATCAGTGGACTCTAGTGAGAATAGTTCTTGCTCTAATTCTACATGGTGGCCAAATAGTGGCAAATTTCCCATCTCAGCATACCAACCCTCCCCGCATATCCTTTACTGTAATCAACCAAATTATTTTCTAAGGCCTCTGTCCTCCTTGCCCCCTTCTCCCTCACTCCTTTTCCCTCTTCCTTTCTCCATTTCTCTCTCTCTCCCCCTCTGTCCTCCTCTGCCCCTTTTCCTGTATTCATGAACTGTTTCACCTAATGCCACTTCTTTGAATTATGTAGGGTAATTACGATAGAATGTTATGTCTTTTGCTATTACAGATACACAGATTCCCTTCCATAGCATTCAGAACACTAGTGTATCCTCATACGTAGATACTTTTCTCACTGTAAATTATTTGGCTCGTTTATAAATTATAATTGTATGGATGGTCCCTCTTTATTTCTCATTTCATATTCATGTTAAATATTTGATTTTTGTTTCCTTGCTATCCAACTCCAATCTACAAAAGCCAACACTTAAAGTAGAAAATGCATTACATATTTTAACAAATCTTCCCTAAATAAATCCCTTGGTGATGGCACTAATCACTCCATTTTTGAAATTAAGTTTAGATTTTTTAAATGGGAGGTTTTCCAAAATGTGGCACACCTTCATAGCCTATGAGCCACAACAAGCTATATTTCCCTACTACTATTTTTATGTGTCCTTTGATTTAAACATTTAAAAATTCCCAAACACAGCTCCCCTGTGTGTTTTAACTGCCACATATTATTTGATCATATACAGCTATAAGCTGTCTTTTTTTTTCCTATTCTAAATCATTATTGACCCTGATTGTAGGCAGTCTGTACCAAAGCACATGAGACTCTGGGTAGTATTAATACTCAGCTTTTGGAAAGCAGCTTTAAGATGGAAGGAAGGGTAGCTCAAAAATACAATTTGAATATTTTCACAATTGAACGCTAACCTTTATGCTTAATTTAGAATGAATGCTCAGGCAGAGCTTTTCTTCCTCCAGGGCACCTAGAAGACTGCTGACACTCAGTTCACATTATAAGCCATTTAACTAGCAATGCGCTGATGGAGTAGGAAGACTGGCAGTAGGAAGTTTGTAAAATTCCTAGTATGACTGATTAAAAAACAAAACAAACAAAAAACCTTGATATTTCTTCATGAGGAGGAAAGGCATTCTTTATTTCCTTAAAAATATAATACAGCATGATAAGAGAGAGGAATGAGGCACCATATTTTATCAGAAGACAAAGCTGACTATTGTATTTCATACCTAAACATTTTAAAGATACTCTTTTAAAGATTCCCTAGCCAAAGTACATACTTTCATTTGCTTTCTGTTTTGCACAACACAAATACTCATGACTTGCAAATAAGGTAACTATCTAGTCACATATCAATAAAATAAGTAAAATTTTCTCAGTCAAATTTATAAATTTTGCTTCCTTAATCCCATCCTTCTGCCTCCTATCAAAGGGGCCATTTCAAATTTTACCCTCCTTTAGGGCAGACATCACCTCTATGCTGCACCTCCTGTGCTGAAATGACATTCTGCTAGAGGCACAAATACACATTCAGGTACTGTGGTTTGCATTCCAGTGCTGTGTTGTGCTTAGTCATTTAGTACTGTCCAACTCTTTGCAATCCCATGGATTGCAGCTTGCGAGGCTCCTCTGACCATGGGGATTCTCCAGGCAAGAATACTGGAGTGGGTTGCCATGTCCTCCTCCAGGGGATCATCCC
>NW_011476901.1:9856-12323 GCF_000754665.1 Bison bison bison | reverse complement strand
TGCACAGCATATTTGCAGAGACATGTGCACTCAAAATTTTTCTGGTCACTATACCCTATCAAAATCATTTGTTTACTACTCTCTTAAAATTATGACCTACACCTGGGCCAGACTTTCCCTCATCACCCTTCTGACGCCTCCTCCAATCCAGACATCTCTGGTACTGAGCACATACAACTCTGCCAATCAACTGAACACACTCTCTCTTTCTCAGCTGAGGACTTGGAATCAAAACCATTTCAGCTAGGCTTTTCAAATTCTTATTTCTTTATCTGCTTGCTTCAAAATTACATCATTCTTTCTTAAAACACACAGATTTAAAAAAAGGAAGAAATCCAACCTTTAAAGTAACACTGCTGCTTCAGCTGTGAATAGTCAAAGGAAATAAGAACTTTTAATAAAATATAAACAACTACCAAAACACCTCTCACACCTTATCTAATACAAAATACAAAATCACCTTTGAGGATTTTTTCAAAGAGATGTAGTCAGTATCTGACCTGCTAATTGAGTCATCAATCCTCAAAGGCTGATGCAGAGTGAATCAATTATCACATATACTTTATTCTGCAGCCTATACACTGATAAATAACACAGGGGCCACCCTCTATGGGGTTTCTGCCCAACATCCCTGGGACTGACACTCTGCTGGAGGGGAGATACAGTTGGTAAAACAGAAAGTGTGTGGGCATAAATCTCCACTGATTACAGCCTGAGTTTAAAAGTTAAATTTAGGAGATTTGTTCCTCAAGGATGCAGCATTTTCAACAAGGAAAAACCTCAAGACATAGTAGAAAGAAGCAGTGAGCATGGGAATATTGTTCTTGTTCCATAGGTATTAAAAAATAGATTAAACTATAGGGACTTCCCTGGTGGTCCAGTGGCTAAGACTCCGTATTCCCAATGCAGGGGGCTGAGGTTTGATCCCTGGTCAGGGAACTAGATCCCACATGACCCAACTAAGACCTGGTGTGAACAAATAAAAATAATAAGTAAGTAAATATATAATTTAAAAACAAGAAGCTCTAAATATACATGCGACTGTGAAAACACTTTCCTTAAAATTCACAGTGCAGGACAATCTTCAAATGAGTTATTCGGACATTTCAGAAATGTTCATTCCTGTGAGTGAGTGATGAGTGAAGTCACTCAGTCATGTCCGACTCTTTGTGACCCCATGGACTGTAGCCCATCAGGCTCCTCCGTCCATGGGATTCTTCAGGCAAGAGTACTGGAGTGGGGCGCCATTTCCTTCTCCATCATTCCTGTGGATGGTAATCAAAATCATGGGCCTCCTCAATGCACCGCCCCCCCGCCGCCCCCGTAACAGAATGCAGCATGGCACAACAGTTAAAGCACAGGTTCTGGAGTCAGAGTCTCTGGCAACAAATCTCAGTTATTCCAGTGTAGGCTGATGATCAAGAGCATATACTCAAATGCCAAAATGCCTAGACTGAATCCTGACTCTAGCATTTCCTTTCTAAAACATGGGTTACAATGCGCAGAAAGGGCTGTTTTGTCTGGGCATAGGTAGAAATGACAAAAACAGGCGCCTCATGAATTCAAAAGATCATTAATTAAAACTGGGATAGAAAGAAGAGGTGCTCAAAGCCCAACTCCCCTTTTTGTCTCAAGGTACATGATCAACCTTGGGTGAAAAATAATCCTGGATGTCATGACAATTAGGCAATGCATTTATATGACTTAAAATGAGAAGGGAGAGAAGACAGGAAAGAAATGAAAAAACTTTGGTCAATAATGACTCAGTATGTGTCCAAATCTTTAATGTAAGTCACAGTAGGAGAGAAATACCAGCTGATAATATGATTGGCTTTACCAAGTTAACAGTTCAGGCTGTTCTGAGATTCCCACAGAAACCAAACCATGATGCTCAGGTTTAGTGACAACTCTTTAGAAAGGCTTAAGAAAAACCCTGCACATGGGAAAGATTATACTAACTAGGTACTTTGCATTATGCCCATACATCATAATGCAGATGCACAGCTGTGAACACGTATCTGTACTGCATGGATGGGATTCTAGAGAATCTCTAAGGGAACTATGACATCAAAGCAAGTGCCAGTAGAACACGTTCAAAGCCTATAAAACTTCTAATTTAAAGACAAACAGCCTGTTTCAAACAATAGGATTATAAACTTACGTGACATAGCTATTATAATTATTGCTATTTAGTCAGAGAAGACTTTTCTATGCGTTGCCCAAAACAGGAAATCTACCACATCCTTTATCATTCACTAAATGTCTGTGATCTCTTCTATATAGGTTTAGGAATAAAAATAATTTCCCAACTAAATAATTACTCAGCATGGTTCTTCCCTGTCTTATTGACTTCAGAAAGCTGGCCCTTGCCTTTTTCTTAACCAACACATGCATGTGTCCTGGCATTTAAGTACCAGAAATTTATACCATCTTCAACAACATACAAGCAGAATAAAGTCCTCAATTT
>NW_011476901.1:4088-6700 GCF_000754665.1 Bison bison bison | reverse complement strand
GTAGCCTGCCAGGTTCCCCTGTCCATGGGATTCTCCAGGCAAGAATACTGGAGTGGGTAGCCATTTCCTTCTCCAGGGGATCTTTCCTACCCAGGGATCAAACCTGTATCTCCTGAATTGCAAGTGGATTTCCATACAACTGAGCCACCAGGAAAGCCCAAAGAGCCTGCTAGTTGGTGATAAATCAGCATCTGATATTGTACCTGATGGATGAGCCCCAGAAATCCACTGGTTCTAATTTTGTAAACTGTACTAGTTAAAAAAAAAACAAAACTGAAAATGAATCTCATACTACCTAAACTTCTAGATGAATTCTGGGGAGGAAAAAGAACATGTCAGGGTACCTCTAGCAAGCTAATATTGTCCATCCAAAGATCACCTGCCAAGGTAACTGATTTAACATCCAGTCACATCAGTTCCAGGGCAACAGACTATACCACTAGTACTTGTCATGCACCTTGCAAATGTATAACCTTAGTGAACTATAAATAAATGTCATCTAAACAACTGTGGTTCAGTGCAAAATCAACTCCAATAGTTAAAAAAAGAAAAGGACCTTGGCCTGAAAATAATGCTTAATTAGTGTCATCTTTTTATATGCTTTGCTTGAGGTTAATATCACAATGGTTAACATGATGGACTCTGGAACCAGATTCCCAAGGTCTGAACCTTGGCTATACCAAAATTTTGGTTATACCAAGGCTATACCTTGGTTTTACTAGATGAGAGGCCTTAGGCATGTTGTGTCTCTGTTCCTCAATGAGAAAAACAATAATACCTACCCCATAGGATTGTAAAATTTAGCCAGTACCATAAAGCACTTAGAACAGCCCAGTACATAAGTGTCCCATAATGTTAATGATAATGATGATGATGTCATATGATGGGAAAGGTATATAAGAACCTATGAAAATAGAATCTGAATGGGATGGTTCTCTCTCTGACATGAATTAAAGAGAAAAAAGGAAGGAAAAGAATACCATAAATTGTTCCAAGGGGACATCATAGGGTTTTTATGCTTTCCTTTCAATCCTTTAGCCTTTGAAATGGGGCTTAGAATCCCTGGTTTCTAGGAAGGAGTTCTTCAAGGCTGGCTTTCTTCATCTCAGTAGGGCAAATTGAGCCAACCGCTTTCTCTAGCCCCTTTCTCTTAAGGAAATGTTGATTTATTTGCAGTGACTACTATAAATACTTCATAAAAGGCTGTATTAGTTTGATTTCCAATTAACTGACCAGTAAGTGCTGAGCCAAAATCTCTATAACCATCTCAATGTAGAGGGTCAGTTCTTACTGTATACATTTCCCACCTATTATGAAGATAACAAGGTCTGGCTGAAAATCAGGATGCAAATGACCTCAGTAGGTTAGTAGATATTTGGCAAGACTTTGAAAGAGTTTTGAAATAATTCATCAAGATGATATACCATGAATGGGCCGCATTTTTCAGGGGATATAGTCATTCAGAAACAGGACAAATATTTTTATCAAATCATGCTGAAATGGAGGTCTCTAAGATCAATACCACTGTTGCAAGGACTTTTAGTTTTCTGTTCCACTCAAGATCTTGCAATATTTGGACTGCAACAATTTACAAAATAAAGTACAGTGCCTTGTTTTCATTAATTCAAATGCATAGTCATCTCCAAAATACTTTTCGTGTGAGAGTCATGTGGTTATCCCACAGGGACCAGAGGAAAAATGTAAAAAAAAACCAAGTTATAAAAATATACCCAGGTTCCCTGTGTGCATTTCTCGTGTGTTCAAAGTATCCCTACTAGGGCAGTAGAAGGCAGTGGCCTTTATTTACATGTGTTTACCTCCGTATATGTGTATTTGTACCAAGAAGCATTTAGAAATATTACCATATTAACAGTTGTTCAAGTAAAAGCTCAAAAAGATCTTCTGATGCTTTTTTGTTTTTCCCAGTGTGCTCAAAGACCTTATTTACTCTTTTTTGGATATTTATAATGAGAAAGGGGAGGAAATCTAGTTTCTCTTACACACACACACACACACACACACACAAATGGCAATCCACTAAATATATAAGCTCTCTTACAAACTGGTAATTTAATTTAAAGATAAATTTTTTGCTCAGATGATGGGAGTGCATGACGAATCGAATTCTCTCTCTTTTGACATTAGGTGGACGTTACAAATCAACTCTTTTCAAAATACCTTTCACTAATTTTATTTAATAAATGTTGCCCTAGGAAGTACTGTGTGATAGACACTGTTCAAAGCACTTTACAGTAGCAACTCATTTAATCATCACAACCTCATGTGGCAGGCAATGTTATTATCATCTCTGTTTTCTCAAATGAATAAAAGAGTTTAACTGGCTTTCCTAAGGCCATGCAGCTAATAGATACCAAAGTTAGACTTCTAACCCAAGCTATCTGGCTCTAAAATTCAGGTTACTAACCATTCTGCTATCCAATCTGATCATAGTACATAATATAAAGAAAAAAAATGAGGAAATGAGTGTGGGATATTCAGGCTTCGTGTACAAGCAGAGTTAAGTTACCACTATCTTTATGATGTACAATGTCTTTTTTTTGTCCCAAGAAAAAATTTAACTGACTTCTCTCTTATTCTCTCAGTGGAAAAAT
>NW_011476901.1:0-1375 GCF_000754665.1 Bison bison bison | reverse complement strand
TTCAACACGGGAGATCGGGTTTGATCCCTGGGTTGGGAAGATCGCCTGGAGAAGGGAAAGGCTACCCACTCCAGTATTCTGGCTTGAAGAATTCCACAGACTGTATAGTCCATGGGATCGCAAAGAGTTGGACACGACTGAGTGACTTTCACTCACTTCACTTCCAATCTTATATAACCAGCACAAAGTGAAAGTCACTCAATCGTGTCCGACTCTTTACAACCCCATGGACTGTAGCCTGCCAGGCTCCTCTGTCCATGGAATTCTCCAGGCAAGAATACTAGAGTGGGCAGCCATTATGTTTTCCAGGGGATCTTCCTGACCCAGGGATTGAACCCAGGTCTCCTGCATTACAGGGAGATTCTTTACCAGCTGAGCCACCAAGGAAGCCCAACTGGCATAATGCCTCCCTCCAATTCCAATTCAGACTCATGTATCGATCAACAGCCTAGACAACATTTCCTTTAGCTGTTTAATAGGCATCTCAAGACACACATGCTCAAAACTGAGTTCCAATGTTTACCACCCTCCCTAACCAGCCTCCTTCAGTTTTCCCCAACTCACTAACACTAAACAGCCTCCTTCTAGTTATTCAGTCCTCCAAAAACCTTGATTCTTTTCATTTTCTCATCCCACACCAGCTCCCTGAGAAAATCTTGACAACTCTATTCTATTGCCACCTGGAATCACTGATTATTATAGAATTATCAACAGAATTATTACAAAGCCTCTTAACTGGTCTATTTCTGCCCCTGGGTGCTTTAGTCTGTTGCAATCATTGCAATTAGAAGGTTATAGTTAAAACATAAATTAGATCTTTACACTCCATCTTACATTTTCTCTTTTGGAAAGAAGGCTTTACCAAGACCTACAAAGCCTTCTTCAACCTAGATGCCTCCTTCCCCCAGGACCTCTGTTGCCTCTCCTACCTGTTCTTCTCTTCCACTTATCTATATTCATTCACCTCTGAATACACTGTTCCCAGTGCTGTTCCTCCAACAGCCCAAGTACACTCCCACCTCAAGGCCTTTACACTTGCTCTTCCCCTGCTTCAAATATTCTTCCCTCAAATATCCTCATGTTCTGCTCCCTTATATCTTACAGAGAAGACATTCATGGTGAGCCTTTTCCTGGACTCTTTATCTAAAATTTCACTCAGACACTTCATATTCCACTTCCTTGATTTTTTTCTCTTTAGCTTTAACATTCTGGTGTCACATATTTTATTTATTTATCTTCAGCCAACTCATTGGAAAAGACCCCAATGCTAGGAAAGATTGAGGGCAGGAGGAGAAGGGGGCGACAGAGGATGAGATGGTTGGATGGCATCATTGACTCAATGGACGTGGATTTGAACAAACTCAGGGAAACAGTG
>NW_011476900.1:14210-15995 GCF_000754665.1 Bison bison bison | reverse complement strand
TGTATCAAAACATAAAAGACCCTGAATAGCCAAAGCAATCTTGAGAAAGAAGAATGCCACTGGAGGAATCAACCTGCCTGACTTCAGACTGTACTACAAAGCTACAGACATCAAGACAGTATGATATTGGCCCAAAGACAGAAATATAGGTCAATGGAGCAAAGTAGAAAGTTCAGAGATTAATCCAGCACTTATGGACATATTATCTTCAACAAAGGAGACAAAAATATACAATGGAGAAAAGACAGTCTCTTCAACAAGTGGTGCTGGGAAAACAGGTCAACTACATGTAAAAGAATAAAACTAAATCACTTTTTAATACCATACCCAAAAATAAACTCAAAATGGATGAAGGATCTAAATGTAAGACCAAAAACTATACAGTTCTTGGAGGACAACTTAGGCAGAACACTCTCTGACATAAAGCACAGCAAGATCCTCTATGACCCACCTCCCAGAGTAATGAAAATAAAAACAAAGGTAAACAAATAGGATGTGATTAAACTCAAAAGCTTTTGCACAATGAAGGAAACTATAAGCAAGGTGAAAAGACAGTCCTCAGAATGGGAGGAAATGATATCAAACAAAACAACTGACAAAGAGTTAATCTCCAAAATATACAAGCAGCTCATGGAGTTCAATACCAAAAAAATATGAACAACCCAATAAAAATGGAGCCAGAAGACCAAACAGAAATTTCTCCAAAGACATACAGATGGCTAATAAACACATGAAAAGATGCTCAACGTCACTCATTATCAGAAAAATGAAAATCAAAACCACAATGAGGTATCATCTCATGCCAGTCAGGATGACCATCATCAAAAAGTCTATAATCAGTTAAGTGCTGGAGAGAGTGTGGAGAAAAGGGAACCCTCTTACACTGTTGGTGGGAATGCACACTTGTACAGCCACTGTGGAGAACAGTGTGAAGATACCTTAAACAACTGGAAGTAGAGTTGTCGTATGACCCAGCAGTCCCTATGCTGGGCATACACCCCAAGGAGACCAGAATTGAAAGAGAAACGTGTATCCCAATGTCCATTGCAGCACTGTTTACAATAGCTAGGACAAATGTAGCTCAGCTGATAAAGAATCCACCTGCAGTGCAGGAGACACTGGTTCTTTTCTTTGGTTGGGAAATCCCCTGGAGAAGGGATGGGCTACCATCTCCAGTATTCTTGGGTTTCCCTGGTGGCTCAGCTGGTAAAGAATCTGCCTGCAATGCAAGAGACCTGTTCGATCCCTGGGTTGGGAAGATGCCCTGGAGAAGGAAAAGGCTACCCACTCCAGTATTCTGGCCTGGAGAATTCCATGGATTGTATAGTCCATGGGATCACAAAGAGTCAGACACTACTGAGTGACTTTCACTTTCAGGACATGGAAGCAACCTAGATGTCCATCAGCAGACGAATGGATAAGGGAATTGTGGTACATACACACAATGAAATATTACTCAGCTATAAAAAGAAATTCATTTGAGTTAGTTCTAATGAGGTGGATGAACCTGTAACCTATTATACTGGGTGAAATAAATCAGAAACAGAAAGACAAATACTGTATGCATATGTGTGTGTGTGTGTCTCTCTCTCTCTATATATATATATATAATCTAATTTAGAATGATGGTACCAACAATCCTACATGCAGGGCATCAAAGGAGACATAGATGTAAAAAACAAGCTTTTGGGCTCAGTAGGAGAAGCCGAGGGAGGGATGTTTTGAAAGAATAGCATTGAAACATGTATATTACCATATGTAAAATAGATGACCAGTGTAAGTTCA
>NW_011476900.1:9234-14109 GCF_000754665.1 Bison bison bison | reverse complement strand
GGAACACATGTATCCCTGTGGCTAATTCAAGTTGATGCATGGCAAAAACCTTCACAATATTGTAAAATAGTTATTCTCCAATTAAAATAAATTAGTTTAAAAATCATTTAAAAAAGAATATACTGGCTCTTCTGGGTCTTACCTTTGCATATAAACTTTAAAATTGGTTTGCTTATATTCATAGAATAACTTGGTGGGATTTTGATATGGTTGTGTTGAATCTATCAACACAAGTTGGGAACAAATGACATTTTAACATATTGAGTCTTTATAATCCCGTATGTGAATATCTTTCCATTTAATCTTTGATTGCTTTCATCAGATTTTTTAGTTTCTCTCATAGAAAAATGATAGATGCTTTATTCATTTTAAATCTATTTTGTTGTTTTAGTGCTAATATAATTATTGTCTTATTTTGAAATTCTGATTCTTCATTGCTAGTATGTAGGAAAGCAGTTGACATTATTATGTCAACCTTGTATCTTAGAATATTTCTGTAATTACTTATTAATTCCAAGTTGTTTTTTGGTTGATTTCTTTTAGGGTTTTCTATGTAGATCATTTTGCATGCATGCATGCTAAGTCGCTTCAGTTGTTTCCAACTCATTGCAACCCTATGAACTGTAGCCTGAGGCTTCTCTGTCTTTGGGATTCTCCAGGCAAGAATACTGGGGTGAGTTGCCATGCCCTCCTCCAGGGTGTCTTCCTGACCCATGGGAATCGAACCTGTGTCTCCTGTGGTTCATGCATTGCAGGTGGTTTCTTAACTGCTGAGCCACCAGGGAAGCCCCACATAGACCACAGCTAATATGAAAAAAATGACAGTTTTATTTCTTCCTTCCCAATCTATATACTACTTCTTATCTTATTGAATTAGCTAGAACTCTTTGGTATAATGTTAACTCTCTAGTATGATATAGTGATTTGAGAGGATACCCTTGACTTGTTCTCATCCTAGGAAAGCCTCTACCAATAGTTTCTAACCAATAAGTATTGTAGTAATTAATTTCATGTGTCAACTTGACTGGATCATGGGATGTTCAGATATCTGGTTAAACATTATTTCTGTGTCCTTCAAGGAGGATGTTTCTGGAAGAGGTTAACATTTTAATCAGTAGACTGAGTGTAGTGGATTGCCCTCCCCACTGTGGGAGAGGATCATGCCATCTGTTCAGTTCAGTTCAGTTCAGTTCAGTCGCTCAGTCATGTCCAACTCTTTGCGACCCCATGAATCACAGCACGCCAGGCCTCCCTGTCCATCACCAACTCCCGGAGTTCACCCAGACTCACCTCCATCAAGTCAGTGATGCCATCCAGCCATCTCATCCTCTGTCGTCCCCTTCTCCTCCTGCCCCCAATCCCTCCCAGCATCAGAGTCTTTTCCAATGAGTCAACTCTTCACATGAGGTGGCCAAAGTACTGGAGTTTCAGCTTTAGCATCATTCCTTCCAAAGAAACCCCAGGGCTGATCTCCTTCAGAATGGACTGGTTGGATCTCCTTGCAGTCCAAGGGACTCTCAAGAGTCTTCTCCAACACCACAGTTCAAAAGTATCAATTCTTCTGCACTCAGATTTCTTTCTAGTCCAACTCTCACATCCATACATGACCACTGGAAAAACCATAGCCTTGACTAGACAGACCTTTGTTGGCAAAGTCATATCTCTGCTTTTAACATGCTGTCTAAGTTGGTCGTAACTTTCCTTCCAAGGAGTAAGTGTCTTTTAATTTCATGGCTGCACTCACCATCTGCAGTTGATTTTCGAGCCCCAAAAATGTCAGCCACTGTTTCCACTGTTTCCCCATCTATTTCCCATGAAGTGATGGGACCAGATGCCATGATCTTAGTTTTCTGTATGTTGAGCTTTAAGCCAACTTTTTCACTCTCCTCTTTCACTTTCATCAAGAGGCTCTTTAGTTTTTCCTCACTTTCTGCCATAAGAGTAGTGTCATCTGCATATCTGAGGTTATTGATATTTCTCCTGGCAATCTTGATTCCAGCTTGTGCTTCCTCCAGCCTGGCGTTTCTCATGATGTACTCTGCATATAAGTTAAATAAGCAGGGTGACAATTATACAGCCTTGGCAAACTCCTTTCTCTATTTAGAACCAGTCTGTTGTTCCATGTCCAGGTCCTCTACCGATTTTTAAACTGGATTCTTTGATTTTTGATGTTGAGTTTTATGAAATCTTTTTATGTTTTCCATATTGACCACTATCAGATATACTGTTTGCAAATATTATCTACCATTCAGTAGGTGGCCTTTCTGGGTTTTTAAAAAATAGTTTCCCACAATGTGCAAAATCTTTTTAATTTGATGTAGTCCCACTTGTTTAATTTTGCTTTTGTTTTATTTGCATGATAAGACATATACAAAAAAAATATTACCAAAACCATTGTAAAAGTACATACTGCTTATGATTTTTTCTAGAACTTTTATGGTTTCCTGTCTAACACTTTAACCTTTAATACATTTTGAGTTTATATTTGTATATGGTGTAAGAAAGCACTACATTTTGATTCTTTTGCATGTAGCTGTCCAAGTTTCTATATACCTTTTGCTGAAGAGCCTGTCTTTTCCCCGTTATTTTTTTTTGCATCTTTTATCATAGATTAATTGCCCATATAAGAGGGCATTAATTTCTGCTCACTTTATTTAGTTCCATTGATCTATGTCTCTCTTTTTGTGCCAGTACCATACTGTTTTAATTACTGTAACTCTGTAATATAGTTTGAAATCAGGGACTGTGACACTTCCTGGTTTCTTTATATTTCATAAGCTTGTTTTGGTTATTTATGGTCTTTTATATTTCTGCAAAAACTTTAAAACTATTTATTCTAGTTCTATGAAAAATGATATTGATATTTTATAGGCATTGCATTGAGTCTGTTGATTGCCTTGGGTCATTTGGCTATGTTAACAATATTAAATTTTCCAATTCATAAACAGAGTAAATCTTTCCATATGTTTGTGTTGTTTTCAATTACTTTCATCAGTGTCTTATAGTTTTCAGAAGTGCTAAATCACTTCAGTCATGTCTGACTCTGTGCAACCCCATAAATGGCAGCCTACCAGACTCTGCCTTCCCTGGGATTATCCAGGCAAGAACACTGGAGTGGGTTGCCATTTCTTTCTCTAACACATGAAAGTGAAAAGTGAAAGTGAAGTCCCTAGGTATTTTTTAATGCACGTGGTAAATGGGATTGTTTTCTTAATTTCTCTTTCTGATAACTTGTGGTTAGTGTAAAGAAATTCAACAAAATTCTGTATATTAATTTCATATCCTGCAATTTTACTGAAATCTTTGCTAAGTTCTAACAGTTTTTTGTCGGCATATTTAGGATTTTCTGTGTATAGTATCATGTCATCTTCAAGAAGTGATAGTTTTACTTCTTCCTTTCCTACTTAGGATCCTTTTATTTCTCTTTTTGTCAGATTGCTGTGGCTAGGATTTCCAATGCTATGTTGAATAAGAATGTTGAGAGTGGGCATTTTTGTCTTATTCCTGATGATAGAGGAAAAACTTTCAGCTTTTCACCATTGAAAATGAAGTTAATTGTGGGTTTGTCATATATGGCCTTTATTGTGTTTAGCTAAGTTCACTCTATACTCACTTTCTTCAGAGTTTTTATAATAAATGAATGTTGAATTTCATCTGAATCTTGTTTTATGAATCTTTTTAGATGACTATATGATTTTTATTCTTCAGTTTTTTAATGTGATGTATCACACTGATACATTTGCACATATTGAACCATATTTACTTCCCTGGGATGATCCCACTTGATCATGGTGCATGGTATTTTTAATGTATTCATGGATTTTGTTGCTAATATTTGGTTGAGGATTTTTACATCTATGTTCATCAGTGATATAGGCCTATAATTTTCATTTTTTTGTATAACTTTGGCTTTTGTATCAAGGTGATCCTGGCCTTGTAAAATGAGTTCAAAGCTATTGGGACTATGTATAGACCACTTTGATCTGGGGTTACCAAACTACAACCCATGGGCAAAAACTGGCCCAGCACCTGTTTTTGTAAACACTGGGCACTCAGAGATACTTTTTCATTTTTACATGCCGGAAACTAATGAAAAGAATAATATTCCATACAATTCGACAGCTATATGAAATGCAAATTTTGGTGTACACAGAGAGTGGTTGACTGTGGAACAATCAAACAGAAAACAAACTCCAGAATTCTCCACTCTCTGCTTCCACAATCTAATCTTTTGGCTTTGGAGTATAAACCAGTCATCTGACAGGCTGGGGACTGTGCGGGTTGCAAATGGTTTGATGGGATACACAGAAACATGAAGAAATGGATTTCAAGCATGTCCCTAATTCTACTACACTTGATTATATTTGTTCAGATTTCATTGCCTGTGTTTCTCTAAGAAGAGATAAAGACCAAGACAGTGATGTATTGGTTCTTTCCTTGCTGCCCTTCCATCTTAGGTTAATCAAAGCACAGTAATCCAGACAGTGTGATATTGACGTAAGGACAGACCAGTGCTGAAGGGACAGAAAAGAGAGTGCAGAAATAGAACCACACAGTATGGTCAGTTCATTCTAGAGCAAGGTGTTAGAGGAATTCAATAAGGTAAGTTAAATTTCCTTCTACAAATAGTGTCACAATTAACTGAAGAAACTAAAAAAGAAGCAATCAAACTAATATCAGTCCATACACAAAAATAATTCAAGATGAATATAAACTAAATGTAAAAGCTGAAAGCATAATTCTTATAAAAGAGAATATATGAGAATATCTCTGTGACCTTTGCTTAGGTCAAGATGTCTTAGACAGGACCAAAAAAGTGCTAAGTATTGAAGAAAGTGCAATGAATTGAGTTGTTTAAAATATAAAATTTTGATG
>NW_011476900.1:7400-8713 GCF_000754665.1 Bison bison bison | reverse complement strand
AGTGGCTCGATTCATATGACTTGAAATGGGAAACAGTCCAAAGGTCATCAATAGATAATGAGAAAAACAAAAGGTGGACATCCATGTAACAGAATAGAGCTCAGCAATAAAATGGAATGAAGTACTAATGCATTCAATAACATAGTTGGTATTCAAAATTATTATACTGAGTGAATGAAGCAGACACAGTAATGATTCTGTACACTTGTATTTGAAATCCTAGAGATTTCCAGCAAACTTATAGTGATAAAAAAAAAAAAAACAGATCGGTGTCTTTCTGGGACGGGGGACTTAAGGAGGGACAGGCTGCAAACAGCACAAGTCTTTTAGATGAGGACTGTATCTAGATCTTTAAGATGAGGACTGTATCTTGATCGTGGCATTTCTTTCATGTAATATAGACTCAAGATGACAGAGCTGAAGGTTGAGAAGAAGGGCTCTCAGGGAGACCAGTTAAATTTTCAATAGAAACTATATACCTGGATGTATAATTTGGCATGTATAGGGATTTATTCCTAAAGAGTGGGAAGCATCTGTAAATATTCACATGAGGCAAGGGGAAGAGGAAGAAGAGGAGAGAACCTTGAGTGGACTCAAGGCTAGCCTGGGTTATAGTCAAGATATTACAACCCAAAAGCCTAGAGCTAGTGATAGTTGGAAGTTGCTTATTGCAGTGAACTCATGGGTCAAGAGGAAGATTCATCAGACAGAGCCCTGAATATGCTGTCCATGAGATTATCAGCAATAGACATGGTAGTGGAACTACAGGGTGAAAGGAAATAGGACTACTTCACCCCTAACTGGGAAAGCTGCCCATTCATGATCCAGGGAACAGGAGGAAACCAGTTTGACCTCCTCCCTCCAATACAATGAAGTCAAATAAGCCCAGTCTCATACCCCTGCTACCATTAAAGAGGGTAAGACAGAATCTGAAAGACAAGAACTTAACACAGGATAAAATGTTTCATTATTTGGCCCTTTGAAATTACTGTGGTCCATATAAACCAAAACCAAAACCCAAATCAGACCCAACCAAACAAGGAAGAAACTGAATGATTTCACATATGCCCACTGATTCTTTGACAATCTCCTCAAAGTGTACAGTCTGATCCCCCACTCTGAGTGTGAGCTAGTCTCAGTGACTTGCTTCCAATGAAAACAAAGAAGCCGAGGTTCTAGTGTATCACTTCCAAGAGTAGGTCATAAATAGCATTGAGTCTTCTGTCTTGGTCAGTCTCTCACTTGGATGACTTGCATAGGGCAAATCCATGTACCATATTGAGAGGACACTCAAGTAACCTAAGGTGAGGCCA
>NW_011476900.1:5288-7300 GCF_000754665.1 Bison bison bison | reverse complement strand
TGTTCTCTCTCTCTCTCTCACACACACACACACAGACACACATATATAAAATAATAATTTGTTGATTTGAGCCACTACATTTTGAGGCACTTTATTATGAAGCAATGAATAACTAATCCAAATACCAAAATGCTTATTTGTAGTATGAACAGCTTCATTTGCTTAAGATCTTATACATGTCAATACACCAGAAACAATCAGGCTTCCTTTAAAAAGCAATAATCCAAAAAAAAAATCCAGAATAAGTGTGGAGAAATGAATTCCTTGAATTTTGAGGTTCTGAAGAAGGAAGACAGTATCACCATCATTTCTGTATTTCCCACTGTGCCTAGCAAAAGATATTATGTCCCTTAGTTTCTAATAAGTGTTCCTTGGCTAGAATAGAATTATGGTAGCCTAGAATTGGCCTGATGGCTCAGATGGTAAAGAATCTGCCTGCTATGCAGGAGACCCAGGTTGGATCCCTGGGTCAGGAAGATCCTTTAGAGAAAGAAATGGCTACCCACTATAGTATTCTTGCCTGGAGAATTCTAGGACAGAAGAGCCTGGTGGGCTACAGTCCATGGGTTTGCAAAGAGACAGACACGATTGAGCAACCAACAGAGAATTGTAAGGGAGCCTTGAGTTTACGGACTTCAAACTTACTTATCATAACCCACAATAAAAATTAGTTCCGGAAATGTGAGGTGACTCTCCCAAGATCAGGAAACTGATTAGAAATATACCAGGTGTAGAATTTTGATCCCCTGGTACATAGTTCACCAGGCTTATGCTCTCAATGCATGTTTCCATATTGGAGGATTCTGGGGGTGGTTGTGAATGTTTGGGAAGGGTTAGGGGGAAAGAGTGAAGAGCATACTTTAAAGAGAGGAGAATGTGGAAATCCCTGTGACCCCTCACTTCTCTTCTATATTTTTCAAAGTCTGTATAAAATTGAGGGCAGGGAAAGCTCACACAAAACCATTGAATGTTTTGTGCTGAGGAGGACTCACTCCCCACAGGTCCTTCTTTCACTGTACTTGGCTGTGTCTTCACTTCATCACAAGGGACTGGAGCAGAGATATGATACTGTATCAAAGTCAACCACATATAGGCTGGACATTAGGAGGGGTGGCAGCCTGTGAGGGAGAGTTACACATAACTCTGCCACACCACAAATCCTTTGACAGTGGCAATTTCACCCAATGAAAATCCTCTTCTCCTTGGGGAAATATAAGTACAAGTTTCACTTAGATGGGCTGGGCTTCTTGGGCTAAGGCTGTATCCCAAGAGATGGTGACCATTTTCTCTGGTTCTCTTGGTGCCTGTTGAACAACCAAGACTTGGAGACACCAAAAGAGAATGATAGTAAAGAAATAGACACTGGGAATGCAGCTGCAGGGAAGACTGCAACACTGGGAGAGAGTGGAGTTATGTTGGGGGACAGCAAGAATCTCTTCATTGCCCTCAAACCACTGTTTCTAGTTCCTAGTTTGAGCTGTGGCCTCTCAGCTCTGGATACCTAGGAGATGTGTCCCAAGGCAAGGATTTGGGGGGACAGGTTAGTTGTCATCATTTAACAGTTAGGGGAGGTCATAGTGTGTCTTTTTACTGACGGTTGACCACTTGCATCCCTTGCATCCCTAGATGTGCAGAGGGAAAGAAATGAGGCCCATCCACAAGCATCTGGGAAATAAACAGCCCTATTGATACGACAGCATATTTTGCTTATAACTGATGCCTTTGGATTCTGGAACGTAGGTCCAGAAATGGAGGGTGCATCTGTCTGTCCATCTGCAGTAGCCTGATCCCCATGTTTCTTGGTCACCCAGGGATTTAAGTAGAGTTTATATTCATATTTTAGGACTTATGACTTCTGAGCTTCTCTAACTTCCAGGTCCCACCCCCCCCCCCACCTGCCAACTTAAATTTCCAGGTGCTCTTTCAGACCAAAACTATATTCTCTGTCATATTTAGCTTTGGTGGTAAGATTGTCTGTCATTTCCCTCCACAGTAGCTGTGGAGATTGGGAA
>NW_011476900.1:0-2116 GCF_000754665.1 Bison bison bison | reverse complement strand
TCTGTTGGAGAGGGGTTGACTTTGGGGAGAAAAAGACATTAACCATTAACTGGAGAAAAGTAAGCCACTAGGCTTCTGAGTGGCCCAACAAACTTCCAACTCACCCTTCATCCTTGTTCCAGCTTTGTTCCCTGTGGGGGGCCAAGGCCTGTGTTTGGACCAGAATATTCATCTTCTGCCCTAGCCCCTGGTGAGAGTATCAGGCACCAGGTCCACCCTTACTTCACCTTGTTGCCAAACACTCATGAGTGAATATGAGTTCCACATGTGCATTCACATGACTGAACTTCCTGTGCCTAGAAGTTTCAGAGATATGGTAGGGGTTTTTGATGCAAACTTATATACTTCCCCAGTCTACTCACTCCATCTTAGACATTTCAGTTCACAACTTATCCTCCTCCTTCAAATTTCAATCCACTACTGAAACAGCCACAGTCTGGGTTGATAACATTGAGAACCATGGAAGGAAAGATCTCACAATATTTTTCATCTACCTGCATCTGAGACTATATGCTCTGCCTTCCCTCTTGTCACTATGAATGAACTGTCCACACAGTTATCAAAACCCTGCAGTTGGGCAGTACTTTCTACCCCTTTTGGTGAGTAAATGGATGGCCTCAGCAATGCTCCCACTGCTCTCACCCACATCACCAATTTGCTCTTCAAGGGCAGATGATTCCCACAAGGACATAAACATTCTGCAAAGTTCCCCATCTTAAAAAACAAAACAAGAAAGAAAGAAACAAAAGCCCCACCTTCACTGCACAATGCCCTCCATCTACAGAATCATCATGTATTTTCCCTTTACAGCAAAGCTCCCATAAAATGTCATTATTTATTTTTAATATATCTACTTCCTCTATTCCTATTTTCTCGTGAACCATCTCAATTGATCTTTTGTTCCCACCAATCCAATGAACTAGCTCTTCTTAAGGTCCCCAAAGATGTGCACATTGCTAAATCTAGTGATCATATCTCAGTACTAGTATTACTTAACTGATCAGTAGCATTTGGCATGGTTGATCACTTCTTCCTCCCTTCAATACTTTCTGCACTTGGTTCATAGGATATTTTTGTCCCTTGGTTGTCATTCTGCCTCAGGGTCTGCTACTTTTCAGTGTCCTGGTGAGTCTTGGTGACTCCTTGACCTCTCTGCATTAAAGTGCTCTAGGTTTTGACTCTCAGATTTCTTCTCTTCCCTACCCATGCTCACTTCCTGCAGAGTCATACACAGTTCCATCACTTTGATTGCACCCACAAATAGAAGAATCACACATTAATATTTCAAGTCCAGTCTTATCCCTAAAATTCAGGCTCATATATTGAATTGACTACTTAGCATTGCCTCTTGGATGTCTAATCAAGAGTTCCAACAAAGAGGTACTTAAACAAGTGAGAAATAGAGAGCTGTATTCCCTTGCATTGTTTGCTGGCTTAAGAATTGACCCTCTCACATACTGTTGGTAGAAATGCAAATTGATATGAACTGCCCTAGAATTGCTCTAGAAAATATGTACTCCCACCTGAAAACTTGGCATATATTCTGGCCCTGAAGATATGTGTCAAGGAAATGGTTCTAAAGGTGATAATTTTTCACAAAAACAAAGTTTTCACTCCCATCCTGTTTACCACAGTGATGACCAACAAAATTATTAAGACATACCACAAGGCAGAAATGACAGGATGCCTATAAAATGTGAGTATACACCTCCATTTAAAACATTGTAGTGGCATATAAAATGAAGTGAAGTGATGCTCAAGCTGTACTAAAAGTGAACAAAGTTGTGTACAAATTTATGCTTAGTGTGAGTCAGTTTTTCCTGATATTTTGTTATGAAATCCATCAAACTTCCAGAAATGTCTACCAGGTTGTGCAGTGAAAATCCATGTTATCACCACTCAGAGACTACATTAGCAGTTTTCTACCCTTCCTTAATCACACATATATCTCTGTCCATCCATTATCTATCCAGTAATTCATGTTTTATTCCAGATGCATTTTAAAGTGAGCTATAAGCCACAGTACTTCCCAACCCTAGAAAATTCAGCACCAAATGATTAACTGGAGTTTAATATTTGTTTATGGTGGTTCCATTTTTTTTCCTCCTCCTTCTTT
>NW_011476899.1:11695-13595 GCF_000754665.1 Bison bison bison | reverse complement strand
TTTCTGAATGTTGAGCTTTAAGCCAACTTTTTCACTCTCCACTTTCACTTTCATCAAGAGGCTTTTAGTGTGCATTAACTGTTATTCAGTACTTTGGGAATCTCAAAAGAATATCCCTTGTTAGGGCAAATATAGATTTTTTTTTTCTTGCAAGTGGGATCTTCAGGAATACCAACAGGTATGTCAAATCATGACAGATTTATTGGGAATAAAACTCTGAATTGGCTCTCTGTGGTGGCTGCAAGGTCTCTGGTGCTTACCAAGAATATAGGCTATTCTTTTTCAGGTGAATTATGCTACTTGGGAACATAGAGCAAGTTAAACCACCACAACACTTCCTGTTCTTATTGGGATTCTGTTGTTTTTCTTGAATAAGTGCCCCATCATATTACTGTGTGTCATAGTTATTTTCCAGAGTTCTGAAAAAATGATCTACAAGGGAAGCCATTTCTCACATTTGTTTTATAAAGGAGAGAGTTTTATTAATCTGAAATTTTATACCTTTCACATTTTAACATGCATGTTGAATTATTCATTGTTTTCTATTTATGGCTATAGTTGCTCAATATTTACCTACTTTTCCCTGAATGACTCATTGAAAGCACCCATCATCCTCTTAATAATTTTTTAGTGCTGTTTATTTTTCATTAAAAATATTAAATATAATTTTAAACTGGAAAATTATTAGTTCTGTTACAAAGGAAGAGAAGAGGAGAGGAGGATTACTGATGGCTAGTCTCTACCTGCTTATGTCTGCTTCTCCTGCAAGCCCAACTCTAGGAATTCTCTGCTGTTCTGTGGTAAACAATGCATGGCTGGCTTGGTTCCTCTTGTCTTTCACCCAGGAAGGGTGATTGTAGAAAAGACTAATGAGATCCTCTACCCCCAATTTTTCTTTACCTAGGCTACCTAATCCTTCTCCCAGAGTAGAAGTTTCCTTCCATATAAGGAAATAGCCAACCTCTAACTCTTCAGATCTTTCCCAATCATGATGTAAGTTCCTCAGAAATTACACTCTCCTGAGCAAGTCCGTGGCTGGGCTGATGTTGATCCTTGTGAGCAACTTCTTGGTTACTTAAAACACAACCTTGAGCAAGTTATTTAATTACTTTGTAATTTCAGGATGATCTTTCATTAGATGCATGTAATGCTTAGGTAATATAATGTTTTGAGGATTTAACTAAGCATATACTGTAGGTAAGGTTTTATGTGTAATTTTTTTTGCACATAATTATGTATAACAACAATGTGCAGTGAATTTTAATGTATAATTAAAAACACATAGAATATATATTCAATAAAAGTATTCTTCACATGACTCAGCTCTCCACTGGAACAGTTTGCTTTTGGAAATTCAAATAAAAATAGATATGATCACCTATCAAGTCTCTTGGACAACTAGAGTTCCTGACAATTTCTGTGCATTTTCTTGGGCTTAATTTCTCTTGGTCATCTCTCAGATCTCTGTTTCCTGGACTCTTCAAATCACTGGACTCTACACTTTCCTCCTATCTGATCTTCCTGACGCACACATTATGTAGATCCAGGTCTGGCTTCCTTTAATACCCCAAAGATTCCCAGCACCAAGTGTTTGTGTTCAGTAAACTCTTTGCAACGTTTCTGAAGTTGGTATGGTGTTTCTTTATGTGTTATGCCTAGTACAGGATGGTTCAGTTCAGCTCAGTTCAGTCTCTCAGTCATGTCCGACTCTTTGCGACCCCATGAATCACAGCACGCCAGGCCACCCTGTCCATCACCAACTCCCGGAGTTCACCCAGACTCATGTCCACCGAGTCAGTGATGCCATCCAGCCATCTCATCCTCTGTCATTCCCTTCTCCTCCTGCCCCCAATCCCTCCCAGCATCAGAGTCTTTTCCAATGAGTCAACCCTTCACATGA
>NW_011476899.1:4773-8969 GCF_000754665.1 Bison bison bison | reverse complement strand
AACACCTGGAGTAACAGGCAAATTTGGCCTTGGAATACGGAATGAAGCAGGGCAAAGGCTAATAGAATTTTGCCAAGAGAACACACTGGTCATAGCAAACACCCTCTTCCAACAACACAAGAGAAGACTCTACACATGGACATCACCAGATGGTCAACATCAAAATCAGATTGATTACATTCTTTGCCGCCAAAGATGGAGAACCTCTATACAGTCAGCAAGAACAAGACCGGGAGATGACCGTAGCTCAGATCATGAACTCCTTATTGCCAAATTCAGACTTAAATTGAAGAAAGTAGGGAAAACCACTAGATCATTCAAGTATGACCTAAATCAAATCCCTTATGATTATACAGTGGGAGTGAGAAATAGATTTAAGGGACTAGTACAGGCCAGTTAGTATGTTGAATATGAGATAGGCTACCTCAACTTTTTAAAAGTTCTAGGTGTTTTGCCAGCATATAAATTCTACTGTGTGGCTCTCTCCCAGTGTCCTTGGCCTGTACCACATTCCTGCTTCTTTCTCTCTAGGCTCCTCCGTCCCAACCCCCTTTTAGCAAATGATTTCCAAAACCAAACATTTCTCACACAAAGATTGCTCACAACAGATATAGGGACATGAGAGAGAAGGACATACCAGCCTCATTCATCTTCACCCTGAGAATGACCAGTGGATGAGCTGCCTGGATTTTGATGGCATACAGAAGTTAGTGACCACAGGACCCACAGACCATCTTTTGAAGTAATTTCCTCGATAATACATTGGGTTGGAGGCAATGAGCCTGGTGGATATTCTCTTGTCTGAGATGTTATGGAGCAGTTTAAGGGAGCAGAAAATGGACTCTTGTGAGTTGTTTGAGGTCACAGAGTGGGATGGGACAGTGGCTGTGATGTAGTGAAATTTTTTCTAGAGTTTGTTGTTGAGAGTACACACCTTTCCCTGATTCATTCTGTGACTTTTTTGCAGGTCACGCAGCCACACTTGATCTCGGTTTTCACATCCAAAAATGGGTTTAATGTACCGTGCTATGAATACCTTGAGTGCATGACTGAGTGCATGCCGGTCTTGTGGATGCAGCATTGGATCTGGGCAGCTGAGGAGAAAGCCTCAGTGGGGAGAAGGAGGCATGGACCAGGAGTTAGGTAGATAGGGCTGCTCCTATGGAGTGTGGGATTAGACAGTTCTCAGGTGTGGGGACTCAGTCTAGGGAGAAGACACCAGAGCCTGAGCCTCAGCAGGTGGAAGTGAGTCTGAGGCAGCTGAGGCTCTGGACAGGAGGAGTGTAGATATCCACGCCTGCCCCTCTGTGATAACAGGAGCAGGGCTGGCAGAGGATGAAAGGGAAGTGGTGGGTGTGATGCAGACAAGAGCCTATCAGAGACCATGGAGTCTGGCTTTGTCCTGTGTGTAGGGAGGATAACTGCTACTAGTGACAAGCAAGAAAACCAGAAGAGTGCAAGAACAGATATATGCTAATATTTGTACTGGGCATATGAGAACTCGACACTTCTCACAACAACTTTTAGTTTTTTTTGCTAATGGCTTCTGACTTGGGCAACTGATAGTTGAAGTTCACAGAAAATCAAACAGGAAATTTATCTCATTAAATGGCATAAAGAAGAAGATATCTTGCCCATCCTGGGTTTAATAGTGTAATTTCTGTGCTGGATCATAAATTGATATTAGTGGCCAAGGATGCCTGGACTGAGCTGTTAACCAAGGGAAACTAGTAAAGGTATTATAATGAGGGTAGGGGTAAGGAGTGTGAGATCACCAAACTAGCATGACCAGAGGAATGGGGCACTTTGCCAATACAGTATCAGTTCAGTTCAGTCGCTCAGTCATGTCTGACTCTTTGCGACCCCATGAAATGCAGCACGCCAGGCCTCCTTGTCCATCACCAACATAGGTATATCATAAAGTAGAGTTGTTTATATATTTATTCTGCAATAGTTTATTGAGGTCCATTGTAGGTTCTGGGGATAATATGAAACATCTGAATGGCTTTTTCGAGCCCTGTGAGCTGACATCCAGAACTAACTTGTTAGCCCCACCCTTGGGGTGGAGAAGAGCCCAAGAACTCTCAGGAGTGAAGCCTTTCCCACTCTCTTTCTGTTCCTCCTAAATGTTTCCTCTGTAGCTGCATAAGCTGGCAGGCAGCCTGAGATGGAACCCTCCTCAGAAGACCCCCACCTCTACTGGACCTCCCGGCTCCTGGGACTCACCAGCCTCCTCCTCAGTGAGTAGCCTGGGCTTTTTGTGGCAGGGGGCAAGATACAGGGACCCTTTCTCTCTCTGATGTCTTAAGTTGTGTTTAGGCTGGGACCCCTGATTGGAGGCAGCCTTGGCTAGAGTAAGGGATCCATTACTAGGGAGGTGAGGTCACTACTGTTTCAATAACAGGGAAGCCAAGAGAGCCTGGAGCTACTTGGGGAGAGGAATAGAGAGAGATACAGAAGCAGCTTATGGGGACCAAAGGAGTGGGAACAAGGTCCCCTTGACCTGACGGAGGGAATGTAACAGGCTCTGACACTGTCCATGGAGAAGGGGCAGACCTAGAACACTGTATCTGAATTGGAGGAAGCACCTGGAGTCTAGTTTTCTTGGGCCGATGCAGGATGTTGAATACAGTAAAATTCTAATTTCGTAAAAGGAGGAGCAGCCTCCAAAATTTAAGGGTGTCTGTATAGCCACATGTTGTAAAAGAATGAAGAAACCATGGAAGGAACAGTAAACTGCTAAGCGGGTTGCAGCAGGGGGTGAACTTGGAGAAGAAAGAAAGGAGGGTGAAGCAGAGAGGATGGAATTAAGCAAAAAGGGAACTTAAAGAATGACAGTCATGAGAAAGCTATATATCTCATTTATTTATTTTTAGCTTTCTATTTATTTTTTTACATTGAAGGATAATGGCTTTACAGTATTTTGTTGTTTCCTGTCAAACCTCAAGATGATTCAGCCATAGATATACATATATATCATCCCTCTTGAAATTCCCTCCCATCTCCCTCCTCATCCCACCCTTCTAGGTTGATACAGAGCCCCTGTTTGAGTTTCCTGAGACATACAGCTAATTCCCATTGTATATCTACATTACATATGGTAGTGTAAGTTTCCATGTTGCTCTCTCCATACATCTCACCCTCCCCTCCCCTCTTATCATGTCTGTAAGTTTCTTCTCTGTGTCTGTTTCTCCATTGCTGCCCTGCCAATAAATTATTTGGTACCATCTTTCTAGATTCCGTATATATGCGTTAGTATACGATATTTATTTTTCTCTTTCTGACTTACTTCATTCTGTATAATAGGCTCTGTGTTCATCTACCTCATTAGAACTGACTCAAATGCATTCCTTTTTATGGTGAAATAATATTCTATTGTGTATATGTACCAAACTTCTTTATCCATTCATCTGTTGATGGACATTTAGGTTGTTTCCATGTTCTAGCTGTTGTAAATAGTGCTGAAATCAAAAAGGGGATATGTGTGTCTTTTTCAATTTCGTTTTCCTCATGATATTGCCTAGGAGTGAGATTGATATTTCCTCATGTATATGCCTAGGAGTGGGATTGCTGCGTCATATAGTGGTTTTATTTCTAGTTTTTAAAGGAATCTCCATACCGTCTTCCTTACTGGCTGTATCAATTTACATTCCCACCAACAGTGCAAGTGTTTCCTTTTCTCTATACCCGCTGCAGAATTTATTGTTTGTAGACTTTTTGATGATGACTTTCTGTCCAGTGTGAGGTGATTGTAGTTCTACAATGAATGTACTAGCTCATTGTAGTTTTGATTTGGATTTCTCAAATAATAAGCGATGTTGAGCATCTTTTCAGGTGTTTGTTAGCCATTTGTATGTCTTCTTTGGAGAAATGTCTCTTTAGGTCTTTCCCCCTTTTTTTGATTGGGTTGTTTGTTTTTCTGGTATTGAGTTGTATGAGCTGCTGGTATATTTTGGAAATTAATCCTTTGTCAGTTGTTTCGTTTGCTATTATTTTGTCCCATTCTTTTTTTTTTTTAATTTTATTTTATTTTTAAACTTTACAATATTGTATTAGTTTTGCCAAATATCGAAATGAATCCACCACAGGTATACCTGGGTTCCCCATCCTGAACCCTCCTCCCTCCTCCCCCCCTACCCTCCCTCTGGGTCGTCCCAGTGCACCAGCCCCAAGCATCCAGTACCGTGCATCGAACC
>NW_011476899.1:2748-3175 GCF_000754665.1 Bison bison bison | reverse complement strand
GACCTTCCATTGAACACCCAGGACCGATTACCTTTCGGATGGACTGGCTGGATATCCTTGCAGTCCAAGGGACTCTTAAGACTCTTCTCCAACACCACACTTCAGAAGGATCAATTCTTCGGTGCTCAGCTTTCTTTATAGTCCAACTCTCACATTCATACATGACTACTGGGAAAACCATAGCCTTGACTAGTGGGCCTTTGTTTGCAAAGTAATGTCTCTGCTTTTTAATATGCTGTCTAGATTGGTCATAACTTTCCTTCCAAGGAGTAAGCATCTTTTAATTTCATGGCTGCAATCACCATCTGCAGTGATTTTGCAGCTCAGAAAAATAAAGTCAGCCACTGTTTCTCCATCCATTTGGTATGAAGTGATGGGACCGGATGCCATGATCTTCGTTTTCTGAATGTTGAGCTTTAAGCCAACT
>NW_011476899.1:0-2110 GCF_000754665.1 Bison bison bison | reverse complement strand
TTGCTTTACTAGCATGTGAGATGAGTGCAATTGTGTGGTAGTTTGAGCATTCTTTGGCATTGCCTTTCTTTGGGATTGGAATGAAAACTGACCTTTTCCAGTCCTGTGGCCACTGCTGAGTTTTCCAAATTTGCTGGCATATTGAGTGCAGCACTTTCACAGTATCATCTTCCAGGATTTGAAATAGTTCAACTGGAATTCCATCACCTCCACTAGCTTTGTTCATAGTGCTGCTTCCTAAGGCCTACTTGACTTCAAATTCCAGGATGTCTGGCTCTAAGTTAGTGATCACATCATCGTGATTATCTCGGTCGTGAAGATTTTTTTGTACAGTTCTTCTGTGTATTCTTGGCACCTCTTAATATCTTCTGCTTCTGTTATGTCCCTACCATTTCTGTCCTTTATCGAGCCCATCTTTGCATGAAATGTTCCCTTGGTATCTCTAATTTACTTGAAGGGGTCTCTGGTTTTCCCCATTCTATTATTTCCCTCTATTTCTTTGCATATATCACTGAGGAAGGCTTTCTTATCTCTCCTTGCTATTTTTTAGAATTATCCATTCAAATGGGTATATTTTTCCTTTTCTACTTTGCGTTTCACTTCCCTTCTTTTCACAGCTATTTGTAAGGCCCTCTAAAACAGCCATTTTGCTTTTATGCATTTATTTTTCTTGGGGATGGTCTTGATTCCTGTCTCCTGTACAATGTCATGAACCTCTGTCCATAGTTCATCAGGCACTCTGTCTATCAGATCTAGTCCATTAAATCTATTTCCCACTTTCAGTGTATAGTCATAAGGGCTTTGATTTAGGTCATGCCTGAATGGTCTAGTGGTTTTCTCCACTTTCTTCAGTTTAAGTCTGAATTTGGCAATAAGGAGTTCATGATCTGAGCCACAGTCAGGTCCCAGTCTTGTTTGGCTGACTGTATAGAGCTTCTCCATCTTTGGCTGCAAAGAATGTAATCAATCTGATTTTGGTGCCAACCATCTGGTGATATCCATGTGTAGAGTCTTCTCTTGTGTTGCTAGAAGTGGGTGTTTGCTATGACCAGTGCATTCTCTTGGCAGAACTCTATTAGCCTTTGCCCTGCTTCATTCTGTACTCCAAGGCCAAATTTGCCTGTTACTCCAGGTGTTTCTTGACACCCTACTTTTGCATTCCAGTCTCCTATAATGAAAAAGACATCTTTTTTGGGTGTTAGTTCTACAAGGTCTTGTAGGTCTTCATAGAACCGTTCAACTTCAGCTTCTTCAGTGTTACTGGTCAGGGAATAGACTTGGATTACCGTGATATTGAATGGTTTGCCTTAGAAATGAACAGAGTTCATTCTGTCGTTTTTGAGATTGCATCCAAGTACTGCATTTCAGATTCTTTTGTTGACTATGATGGCTACTCCATTTCTTCTAAGGGATTCTGGCCAACAGTAGTAGATATAATGGTCATCTGAGTTAAATTCACCCATTCCAGTCCATCTTAGTTCGCTGATTCCTAGAATGTCAGTGTTCACTCTTGTCATCTCGTGTTCAACCACTGCCAATTTGCCTTTATTCATGGACCTAACATTCCAGGTTCCTATACAATATTGCCCTTTACAACATAGATCCTTGCTTCTATCACCAGTCCCACCTACAACTCCATGTTGTTTTTGCTTTGGCTCCATCCCTTCATTCTTTCTGGAGTTATTTCTCCACTGATCTCTAGTAACATACTATGCATCTACCGACCTGGGGAGTTCATCTTTCAGTGTCCTATCTTTTTGCCTTTTCATACTGTTTATGACGTTCTCAAGGCAAGAATACTGAAGTGGTTAGCCATTCCCTTCTCCATTGGAGCACTGCTTTGCTGTAGCCATGAAGAGATATCCCGCATCGAAGGTAAGAGAAACCCAAGTAAGACGGTAAACGCTGAGAGAGGGCATCAGAGGGCAGACAGACTGAAACCACAGTCACAGACAACTAGCCAATCTGATCACATGGACCACAGCCTTGTCTAACTCAATAAAACTAAGCCATGCTGTGTGGGGCCACCCAAGATGGATGGGTCATGGTGGAGAGGTATGACAGAATGTGGTCCACTGGAGAAGGAAATGTTGAGGTAGGTTCCTTCTAT
>NW_011476898.1:107000-108454 GCF_000754665.1 Bison bison bison | reverse complement strand
CCCCCCCCCCCGGGGGCCCCGCTGGCCCCCGGCGCCGAGCAGCCGTGTCTCCACACCCGGAAGAATCAAGTCCAGGGCAGGGCTGATGCCAGCACAAGGGTCAGAACCTGGGTGACACCCAAAGGCCTCACTCGCTACCCGCGTGCCCAGGCCCGGACTCATCTGGCACCAGGATGCGCCCCGTTTTAGAGGTCTTGTGATCTCAGGGGCTGAGGACGTGGGCCCCAGGCCGAGCCCTCTCCCAGGTGCCCCGCCTCACCCCAGGACAGCACCTCCTCTGGCCAGCGCGGCCAGCCCACAGGGTGGAGAGTTGCCAGTGATGGGGGAGCCGGTCTCTGAGTGAGGCCCCACGGAGCTGCAGAGGGGCGCCAGAGAGGCCCAGAGGGCAGGAAACAGGACCCCAGTGCCAGGGGAGGGGGCAGCCCTGGGCTCCTCCCCGGGACCAGAGGGGCAGACCTGCAGGTATGCTCACGGTCACTCCGGGCTCCACCTGGGGGTCTGGGTCCAGCTACTGTCATGGGCGTGTGAACACCGAGGAAGCAAACCGAGTCAGGACACACTGGGGTCGGCACTGCAGGCAGGACACAGGCCCTGCCCCGCCCATCACACGAGCAGCTGTGCCCTGGTCTGGCTGGGGGGCCCAGGAGAGGGCAGGGCTCCTGCCTGGTCAGCTGAGGGACCGAGGTCCTCAAAGCCTCAGGGACAGAGGGAAGCAGAAACCCACGTGAGGATATGAAACCAGGGAAGGGAAAAACCACGAAGGGGCCACATGCGGCAGAGGGAGAAGAGGGAAACGGAGTGCCCCCCCCAGCCCTCCGCAGCCCGGTGTCCCCCACCAATTACGGGTCACCAGCAGCCCAGTCAGTCCTATAATTCGAGACCAAAGACATTTAAAGGCCCCAAACACAAATAGCCATTAGCCTCAGGGGGAGGGACTCGTCCAACCCCCACAAGAACTAGAGACTGGCCCCTGTGAAACTGCACCCACCTCAGCGAGCGGGGTCGAGGCTGGAAGACCAGCCCGGTTCGGCTTTCGACAGGTCTGATCGCTCCTCTCCTCCCCTGACTGCTTCCCACACCCTTGTCTAGAGCAAGTTCTGGACACAAGAGGGTCTCAGCAGAGAGGAAAACCCTATCCCCCCACCCAGGAAGCCAAGGCAGGAGGCTGTGCCTGTTGCTGCAGCAAAAAGGCCTGAGACCTGACGTGAGTGAGGACTTCCTGATCACAGGACAGCCCCGGAACAGAGTGCCTGGCATCGCAGCGCGGATCTGCCCGGACCAGACCAGGGGCCACGTGGGGAGGCGCCGAAGCCACAGCCGGTCCCACGCCCAGCATCCCCAGGCACCACCAGCTCGGCCCCCGCAATGTGAGACCAAGGCAGGGAAGAGAGCACCACGCTCTGGGAATGGCCCAGGTCCCGGGACAGCTCACGGCCTGTAACCAAGAGATCGGA
>NW_011476898.1:102653-103955 GCF_000754665.1 Bison bison bison | reverse complement strand
AAATCTGGGCTCTGGAGAAGAGTGTCCGAGACCCCCGGCACCCCAACCCTCACTCAGACTGGGAACAGGCCGGTCACAGCGGTCCTTTGCAGGGCTGAGGCCTGCAGGGCCTTGTCCCCACACCTCCTGGGGGAAGAGGGGTCCTTGGCTTCCAGCCACCCTCCCCACCAGCTCGCACCCAGGATCCATCGACTGGCCTTCCAGTGCTCAGAGGTGGGTGGCCAGACACGGCTCCTCCCTGGGGAGTCCAGTTCCAGACAAGAGCTTGCCCCACTTTTGGCCACTCTGGCCCCATCCACCCTGATCCTGATGCCCCTGGCCGCTCCCCACCCAACTTGAGCAGAGGTGGGGACCATCCCCCCCAGGAGGCCAGCTCTCCTGTGTCCTCCCGCTCCCTCATGGACACTCTCTGGTCACAAGCCCTGGTGTGGTGAGTGGCTGCTAAGGACCCAGGGGAGTGTGAGGCCATTTCCCAGCCCTAACCCTAACTCCCACACTTGGACCCCCTCCCTTTCTGAGGGAGCTGCCATCCAACTTCCCCTTCCCTGCAGACAGTCTGTTTCCTCCACCCTGGGACTTGCCTCCAGTGCTCAAAACCCCCCACTAGGATGAAGCTGTTGGAGAGGGTCGCACATGACTTCTTTCTGCGACATGCTCCCCACCAGCAAGGCCACACTTTCACATTTTCAGCCCTGAACCAGCCACACCAAGGCCCATCCACACCCCACCAAGAGAGCCCTCGAGTTACCAGAATCTCACAGGAATGCCAACTTTTCATCCAAAGAGGAAGTTGGAAGACAAGCATGTGTCACAGAAAGACACTTTAATACCAAAGATGCGGGAAGGCCCCCCATCCCAGACTCAAGGCGAGGCTTTAAATAGCGTGCAGGAAGCTTGGGGGTGACGACTGTCCTTCCTGCCCCTGGATCAGCCCACATCGTCCCACGCCCACCCCTGGCCACCACTCCAGACCCACACACAACCTCCCAAAGAAAGCGGCCTCCCACACTGGCTGACCGCGGAGCCCCCGTGGACCACTGCTTCCTGCCCATCCAGGCCCTGCTGTGCACAGAGCTCTGGTTGGTGGTGCGTCGGCCTCCTTTGACCCTCCTGACCTTTCCTGCCTCCTCACCGTCTGTCCCAGCCAGGGCTGACCTGATCCTGAGAGAGAACCAGGGAGCTTTGATGGGGGGGAGGATGGAGCTGGCAGGACTCCATGCCAGGCTGTGCTGTGCCCAGAGGCCGCCAGCATTGGAGTCCACCGTGGGCAGCGATGCCACCCTGCCAGGCGGCCCTCCCCCA
>NW_011476898.1:101075-102553 GCF_000754665.1 Bison bison bison | reverse complement strand
CCCCCACACCCCCCACCAGGGGAACAAGCTGTTGTGAGGGGCCGTGGCATGGACTCAAGCGGTGCTGGAGGGAGGGCCCGGCATCCAGGGGCATCTGGCGGTGCCCGCCGGGACTGCTGGAGCCAGAAGTCTGGGGGGTCGAGGACACCCCGGAGCCCCCTTGCAGCGCAGCCCTGGGAGGACCATGGGCGAGGCTGCCCTCTAGCACAGGCCGTCACCCTCCAAAAACAGAGGAAGGAGACCGGGCAATGTGCCACAGTGACAGCTGGGCACCCCGCACCTGGCAGCCTTGTCCCAGAGTGGGCAGGGTGCAGGGGGGCCACCGGAGGCGGCGCTCAGGGTGGACGAGCCAACACTGGAGGTTCCGAGACCGGTGCTGCTGCCATCTGGGGGCGCCCCCACCCAGCTGGGGAGCAGTGGTGGTGCGGCCCGGCCTGGGGGGCGCTCCAGAGGAGACAGGAGGGCCCCACTGGCCCCCGCGCCGCCCGCCAAGGGCCTGGAGGCCTCTCAGGTGCAGCCTCTCGGGCGTTTCGCTGGGACCTCCCGAAGGCCTGCGGCTCTGGGTCCAAGCCTCGGCCCACCCCACCCCACCTCCGGCTGACCAAGCTTCCCTCTGAGTGCAGCTGACGGCACTGGTCGGGCCTGGGTCCAGTGCTCCAAGGTGTCCCATGGGGGCGTGGGTCACTTCAAGGAGGCTTTCAGTCCTTGCCAAGGAGCCTAGGGCCCTGAAACTCTGGAGGGCTCTAGCTGCAGGGGCCGGGTCCGGCTAGAGTCTAAGACCCTCTTCTGCCTGCGGGGGCAGATGGACACGCGGGGGGCCACTGGAGCGCCTGTGAGCTGGGGCAGGGAAAGGCAGAGTAGCGGGAGGGGTGCCCAGCGGGGTGTCCCTCGAGTGGAACCGAGACAGGGCCCTGGACCCGCCTGGCAGTCCCCCAGGCCTGGCAGAAGCCCCACGAGCCGCAGGGCAGCACTCCTCTGAGCGAAGTGGCTTCTCCCCTCCCAGGCGAGGACTGGAGCTGAGATTCCCCTCCAGGCAAGAAGGGGGGCAGGGGGCGCCTGTGTGAGGGAGGCGTCTGCCTGGCAGCCACCTCTTTCTGTCTTTGGTCCTGAGCTGGGCATCCTGGTGGGTCTAAAGTGAAAGTGAAGTCGCTCAGTCATATCCGACTCTTTGCGACCCCATGGACTGTAGCCCAACAAGCTCCTCCATCCGTGGGATTCTCCAGGCTAGAATACTGGAGTGGATTGCCATTTCCTTCTCCAGGGGATCTTTCCAACCCAGGGATTGAACCCAGGTCTCTCGGACGCTTTAACCTCTGAGCTACCAGGGAATGCTGCTGGTAGGTGGGTCTAAAGGACACATCAAAGGCAACGCCTGGGCCTGCAGGGTGCGGGCAGATGGGCGTCTGCAGGGGGTGGGTGGCCTTGGGCCAGATCAGATCAGTAAGGGCTCACAGCGTGCCGCCCCCACCCGCCTAAGA
>NW_011476898.1:96584-98319 GCF_000754665.1 Bison bison bison | reverse complement strand
GGTTGGGGGGGGTGAGGTGGGGGCGTGCAGGGCTCACCTGAACAGGTCCAGCTCGTGGACGCTGGGGAGGACCACCGGGGCTGGCAGCAGGGTCTGCGAGGGGTGAGGGGCCAGGCTGAGACTGAGGCTGCTGCCCCAGAGCACCAAGTGGCCCCTGTCCCCCCAGAGGAGTTCTCGGGCTGCATCCCTACCCACAGGTCTCCCTGAGCCCAGCACCCAGGAGCAGGCGGGGCCACCCCGCCCCCAACTGGGTCATGGGCTTTGTCTGGGGTGTGGCCGGCCCCAGGACCCCAGCAGGGGAGCTGGGAGGCCTGGGCCGGGGGCAGGGTTGCGGCAGGCAGAGGGGCCCCACCTCGTGGCCGCTGGGCTCCAGGGGCCCGGACTCAGGTGTGTCTGCTCTCGATGGGATGTGCACCTGTGGACCAAGGGGCAGCTGCGGCGGGAGGGCCACACGCACAGGGGCCCCCGCGCCGGCTGCCAGCTCCCACCTGGAGGACGACTCCCATGACGGGCAGGCTCAGGGTCCGCCCCGGCGCGGGCGCCGGCCACTGGTCGATCTCGTTGCAGACTGTGGACACAGGCGGCTGGTGTCAGAGGCTGGGCCTGGAGGAAGCTGCCCAGCGGAACCGCCGCGAGCTATAGCCGGGTGGACGCAGTGGCCCCGCCGGGCCTGCTGGCTGCTCACCTGCTTCCAGGCAGGGCGCCAGCTTGTCGAAGAACTCGGGGGCCACCAGGCCCAGCAGTGCCTGGAACAGCCGGACAAAGGGCAGGCGGGACAGCAGCACCAGCGACTGCAGGGACCCCGGGGCTGGTGAGACGCCGCCCCAGCCCATGGGGACCCCGCAGGGACTCCTGGGGCCTGGCTCTCCAGGGCTGCCCGGGGCAGGGCGTCCCACCGGCTTTCTAGGATGGCTGTCTCAGGAACAGCCTGACGAGGGACTTCAGGTCACTAGAAAACCACCACCACAGCAGAGCAAGCTGGAGCCCAGGCCTTTGGCAAAGGCACGTGGCCAGGATTCTGGGAGGGTCTCCTGGGATTCAAGCACCTTCTGCTCTGGTTCCTGAGCTCAAGAATGAAGTCACGGAGACTGTGATGAGGCGCCCCACCCACATCCCAGCTTGGGGAGGGGCAGGGAGCCGGGGCTGGACAAGGCTGCGGGCGGGCTGGGCGAAGCGGGGCCTCCACAGAGCCCACACCCCGGCCTGGGTGGTGGTGGGCTCAGCCCGGCACCAAGTGCCCAGAGCTGCAGAGGAAGGGGTGTTCCTGGAGGCTCCGGACCCCAAGGCCGTTAGTCCCTCCTGACGGCGGCTGCCCCCGCTCCCAGTGGAGCCACCCCAGGCTCACCTTCTGGAAGTAGCCCCGCTTCACGGAGCTGTCCTTCACCTGCCTGAAGTACACGTAGCCAAAGTAGTGTGCGGGCTCTCTCTGGAAGGAGGGGTGTCAGCCAGGCCGCGCCCCCGCCCACGCTCCCTGCTGCCCCCTTGGACCCCGGCCCAGGCCGTGGCATGCTCTCCCCAGCCTCCAGCTGGCCTGTGAACCTTGGCTCTGGGAACCTGGGAACCTCTCCAGGGACATCTCCGCAGACCCGGGCAGCGGTTCGGGGCTCGGGAGGCCTTTAGGCCTGCACCCTAAGCCCTGCCCTGGTGCACACGAGCGCCCAGGACCAGCTCCGGGGACACCAGCAGGGCCTCAGAAGGGCTGGCCAGCCCCCGCTTGAGGCTGGGGGGCCACGCT
>NW_011476898.1:92110-93979 GCF_000754665.1 Bison bison bison | reverse complement strand
GTAGTAGTAGCGTTAGTCGCTCAGTCGTGTCGGACTCTTTGCGACCCCATGGACTGTAGCCCATCAGGCTCCTCTGTTCATGGAATTCTCCAGGCAAGAATACTGGGGTGGATGGCCATTCCCTTCTCCAGGGCATCTTCCCAACCCAGGGATTGAACCCGGGTCTCCTGCATTGCAGGCGGATTCTTTACTGTCTGAGCCACCAGGGAAGCTAGTGTAGCTGTAACTTTTTTATGTGCTGGGAAGCCAGGAAATCTGTGTGACTGGCTTTACTACAGTGGCCTGGAACTGAACCCCCAACAACTCTGAGGGGCCTATATTTATGGAGAGTGTGAAAACATGTCTCTAAAGGACAGTGGAACAGGTGGGTCACGTAGAAATCACAAGATGTCAGCTAAGGCAGCAGCAAGAAGGAGGAGCCAAGAGGAAGGAGGCTGCTGTTGCTGCTGCTTTAGTCCCTAAGTCGCGTGACTCTCTGCGACCCCTCGGACTACAGCCCGCCAGGCTCCTCTGTCCAAGGGATTTCCCAGGCAAGAACACTGGAGTGGGTTGCCATTTCCTCCTTCAGGGGCTCTTCCCAACCCAGGGATTGAACCTGTGTCTCCTGCTTGGCAGGCAGATTCTTTCCCACTGAACCTCCTGAGAAGAGGTAGGAGGGGAGCTGGCCAAACGCTGTTTGTCCGTGGGGTGGGCCCACAGAGGTACCTGGAGACAGCACCCAGAGAGGCAGGAGCCACGGGGCCGCGCGGGCCAGGCCTCTGCGTGTCTGTTGAGAAGGGCAGAGGAAAGGCAGGTGCCTGGCGGCCAGGGCAGGGCACACCAGGCTCTCAGTGCTGAGGTCAGGGGTCTGAATCTGGTCTGCAGGCATAGGAATCTTGCAGCGTCTGAGCAGGCTTGCAGCCCTGCCAAGGGCTCTGCGTTCAGAGTTTAGGAGCCGGGAGCACAGGCCAGAGGGAAGGCCACACCTGAGCGAGGGGAAAAATGGGGCAGACCCACAGAGACGGGCAGAGGGCACAGAGCCTGCATATGGTGAGCCTTGTCCCCTGGAGCCACGGGGTCTCATCCTTTCCACCCAAGCCTCAGGGCTCAGGGGTGGTGCTGCTGTAACCCAGGCGTCCTGAGGACAACAGACGTGGGAGCTTCGGAGCTTCGCCTTGCTGGAGGAGGTACCTCCAGGAAAGCGCTTCTCTATGCGCGGCATGGGTGCCCTAGGCTCCCTGAGCCGAGGCTGCCTATTCCAGTCTCTCCTCACACGTGCGGCATCGCCTCCCGAGGCTGTGATGCAGGACGTCAGGGGCACTGACTGAAGCTGACGTGGGGGGTCTTCATGACGCGGGGGTCTCTCAAGCTGCCTTCCATTTGGCCGGACATTAAAAGGGATGTAAAAGTATCAAATAATGCCATTCTCCTCACTAAACTTGTTTCTGAAAATATGGTTGTTTTGGTGGAAATATTAATAGCTATATTAATATAAATGGTATCTCTTGATTCAAAATGGATTAATATGCATTTTTAATTTTTCAGTTTTAACTTTTAGTGTAGAGAACGTTGATAGATGCGACCCACATAAAAAGCCCCTTGGGCCTTCGGTAGTTTCGGAGACTGAAAGAGTCGTGAGACTGCAGTGCGGGAGCTGTGGCCAGCTGAGGGGACGTTGATACCCGCTGGAGCCAGGACCCTCTGGGCTCGGCCGTGGTTCACTGCACCGGCTTTGTGGTTGGCGGGGCTGCAGAGAGGAGCGCTGCCAAGGCCTGAGGCAGCGGAGGTGGGCCCTCTGCTCGGCTGGGAGCACAGCCCTGCCCGCCCTCCCTGCAGGTCTGACCCCTGCCTGCCTGCAGGCTCCAGAGCACCCACGTGGGTGGGACACCA
>NW_011476898.1:90166-92010 GCF_000754665.1 Bison bison bison | reverse complement strand
ACCACAGACATCCCGCACGCTCTCGGGGGGCGGGGCCTGAACCACTGACTCTGTGTCTCTAGCACAGGACATGAACTGCCGGTGGGCAGGCCCCGGCATCGCACCCAGCTCTGTGTCCTCATGTCCAGCACCAGGACCATGGAGCCTGGCTGGCGGCAGTCGCTTGATACTGGATTTATTGAGTGACTGAATGGCTGGCTCCTTGCCTTTGCTTTTGCTGGCTTCTGGGGGGAGGGGTTACTTGAAACAGCCCCCCTCCCAGGTCTGGATGCCTCCTTCTCATCCTCCAAGATCTGGCCAAGTGCTGTTCCTTCCTCTGAGCTGCGTCTGCCCATGGAAGTCTCCATGACGCACGAGTGTCCGGAGGGCAGTTCCTGGGTCTTCCATCCTGCCCCAGCGCCAAGCACAGTGCCAGAGCCTCCGTGGTGCTCAGCCAGGCCAAGCCCAGGAAAAACAAGCAAGGGCAGGGCAGGTGCTCCATGAGTGATTGTGGATTCAGCTGAAATGACGCCTGATCCTCCCCACAATCTCCAGGGGGGAGAAGAAAGACAAGACTCAAACCAGTGAGCACCGGGGGGCTGCCCTACCTGATCCCTGCACAGACGCGCCGGCCCCCCAACACCCCGGGAGTTATACAGCCCCAGCAAAGCTCGGAAGCCCAGCACATGGAGCCTTTAACTGTTCTTGCTTGAATGGTTAAGTTCTAGAAAATCATACATGAGAATGCCTTAAGGAAATAGTAGACTCCCTTCCCTTGTGATTTCATCGGGAACAATTTGGGCACCAGCAGGAAAATGGACTCTGAGATGCTGGGCAAATCACCTGACCTCTCTGCTCTCAGGTTCCTGCATCAAGTCAGCCTGGTGCGCCATCAGGGGACAGGTGCGGTGAGTGGGGTCCCCACAGCGAGCCGGGTGATGTCAGCCTTCTGCCCATTAGGACTTGAGCTTCCCACAGCCTCGTGGAGTTCAGCAAGGCCTTGGAAAACAGCCCTTCACCCTGACGCTGGCTTTCCCATGACGGCTGACCAGGCTCACCTCAGCCAACTGCAGCCACGGGATGCACCACCTCCTGGGTTCTCAGAAAGCTGCCTCAGACAGCATGCTGAAGCCTACGTCTTAAGCCTCCCCTGCCCTGGTCAGCTCCACGGTCTGTGTCATGGCCTTCAGGGCACAGGGAAGACCATCCCGCCAGGCCTGCTCAACTACAGAAGGCCTTCCTCTCTGAGTCTGTCACGTTGTCATCTACATCCATGTGGGTGGGGGTGGGAAAGAGTCTCGAAGGCAGGGAGAATTCCCTAGGCTGGGTGGGCTGGGTGCAGTCAGTGCACAGAAAGATGACTCCCAGGGCTGGATGTGACCCACCAGGGGTCTGGATCAGGTTCTAAGTTAACAAGGAGGAGCCCAGAGGTTTAAGCAAGAGACCACAGATATTGGACTTGGGGTTGACGAATCTGGAGCCTTCCGCAGGTGGAGCTGTCAGCCTTGCATCCTCCCGGGACGTGGGATGGAGGGAGGGGAGGAGTCAAGGGTGACCCCTGGGATTCTGGCCGGAGTAACTGAGGGGAGAAGGTGTCATAGTGTGGGAAAGGCGGGGGCGGGGGGAGCGGGGAGAGACAGGCTTTTCCTGGGGAGGAATCAAGTGTGCCACTTTGGGGATGAGAAGTGCAGGGCTCCCCTCTCCTCCATCCCGATGGGAGGTCTTGGCAACTTCACATTTTCCCCTCTGCTTGGGGGGCGTGTTTCAGGAGGGGACCAGCGCAGGGTTCCAGAGGGGGCAGAACCGGAGGGTATCTCACGGGCAGTGGGATTCCCAGGCCCCTCGGCAACGCCTGAGCCGCATCC
>NW_011476898.1:79645-88975 GCF_000754665.1 Bison bison bison | reverse complement strand
TTTTTTTTAAGGAAAGCTCCGCACTTAGCCTAGGATAGACTAGCTCGGAGTAACAGCTCCCAAGTCTTCAGTAGATTTCTCACTGTCCATAGACCGATGGGAGAATCAGGTGTCTCTTCTTGACTTACCTCTGGAACTCATGGCCTCTTATGGCACTGGCAGTGGAAAAGAGATTAGTGGAGACCTGCTAGCTATTAATTGCCTTGGCCTACAAGTGATCAGGAAGATCCCCTGGAGAAGGAAATGACAACCCACTCCGGCATTCTCGCCTGGGAAATCCTGTGGATAGAGGAGCCATGGCAGGCTCGAGTCCATGGGGTTGCAAAAAACTTGGACACAGCTTAGAGACTAGACAACAACAACAATACGTGATATAACACTTCTGCCTAGAATCCATGGGCCAAAATGAGTCAGAAAAGGGAAGCAGAAACTGGTAGTTGCCACACTGCTGGCTTTGAAGATGGAGGAAGGGACCATGAACCAAGGAAAGCAGGCAGCCTCCAGAAGCTAGAACCAGGCAAGGGAATGATTCTCCCCTCGAGCCTCCAGAAGGAATGCAGTTCTGCTGACACCTTGATTTAAGCCCCATAAGACGCAATTCAGATTTCTGACTTCCAAAACTGTAAGTGTACATTGTTTTAAGCCACTAAATTTGTCATAATTTGTTGCAACAGCCCTATAGCTTCCCAGCTGATGCTAGTGGTAAACAAAAAAACCCAATTGCCAGTGCAGGAGACATAAGAGACCTGGGTTTGATCCCTGGCTCAGGAAGATCCCCTGGAGAAGGGCATGGCAGCCCACCCCTGTATTCTTGCCTGGAGAATCCCATGGACAGAGGAACCTGGTGGGCTACAGTCCATAAGGTCGCAAAGAGTCAGACAGGACTGAAATGACTTAGCAGGCAAGCAGTAAACTACTACATACAATATGCAGTCTTTCTGTTTGGTTTCTTGCACTTCAGTTCAGTTCAGTTGCTCAGTCGTGTCTGACTCTTGGTGACCCCATGGACCGCAGCACACCAGGCCTCCCTGTCCATTACCAACTCCTGGAATTTACCCAAACTCATGTCCATTGAGTAGGTGATGCCATCCAACCATCTCATCCTCTGTCGTCCCCTTCTCCTCCTGCCTTCAATCTTTCCCAGCATCAGGGTCTTTTCAAACGAGTCAGCTCTTCACATCAGGTGGCCAAAGTATTGGAGTTTCAGCTTCAACATCAGTCCTTCCAATGAACATCCAGGACTGATCTCCCTTAGGATGGACTGGCTGGATCTCCTTGCAGTCCAAGGGACTCTCAAGAGTCTTTTCCAACACCACAGTTTGACAGCATCAATTCTTCAGCGCTCAGCTTTCTTATAAAGAACTCTCACATCCATACATGACTACTGGAAAAACCATAGCCTTGAGTAGATGGACCTTTGTTGGCAAAGTAATGTCTCTGCTTTTTAATATGCTGTCTAGGTTGGTCATAACTTAGCATAGTATTTTTGAAGTTCATTCATGTTGTTGTGAATATCAGTAATTTGTTCCCTTATATGACTAGTCGTTCATTGTCTGGATGCATGACATTTTCATAATCCACTCTCAGTGGAGTTATTTAAAGAAATTTCAGTTGAAGTTGGAGCCAGGATAGCCAGAACGCTCTGGTTGGGAGCGTTCCCATGTCCACGGTTCACTGTCAGTTATCAGAAACAGGAAGACAGGTGTCTCTACTTTTTCTCTAACAGGAAGCAGAAAACTTCCCTCCACCCAAGGACATCCAAGCCAATCAAAGACTGTCACAGCCCAACCTTTGGGAAGCCTCCAAGCTCCTCCAGTGGACTCCAGTTATCATATTATCACAGCTCCTCCTTCTCCCCCTTTTCTGGGCTGTATGTTCAGTTTATAAGAAACTGTCAAACTATTTTCCAAAGGGGCTTTACTGGTTGATGTTACCACTAGCAATGTACGAAGGTTCCAGTTTTTCCACCTCCTTGCCACATTTGATGTGGTCAGCCTTTTAATTACTTTTTTAAGATTTCAATTTGTTTCCATTGTTTTGTGGCTGCCCTGGGTGTTTGTTGCTGTGCACAGGCGCTCTCTCTCTCATTGCGGCAAGTCGGGGCAGCTCTGCTGTCGTGGAGCACAGCAAGATTCTCAACCCCGGGCCACCAGGAAGAGGAGCCCCCGCTCACCGCAACTGGAGAAACCCCACATGCAGCGATGAAGACCCGGGCAGTCGCAAATAAACCTGTAGAGAGACAGAGATGGGGCTGGAGTGTGAAACCCACATGGATTGCTGGCAGCAACCGGAAGTTAGCAGATGTGTGAAATGGTCCCTCAGAGCCTCCGGAAGGAACCCAGCCTGCTGACACCTTGATTTCAGACTCCTGGCCTCCTACACTGCGAGAGAACGGATTTCTGTTGTTCAACTCTCCAGGTTTGTATCTGTTACAGCAGCCTTAGCAAACAAATATAAGCTCCTGCTAAGACCATGGCTGCTGAGTTTCTAATGAACTTCCCTGGTTGGCAGCGTTTCCCGCCCTTTGTCATGACACTCTGGGACAGTTAAGCTTCTCCAGTGTAACTCCAGGAGGACCTGGCAGCTGGCACTTGTCTTCCCCAGGCTTGGCCCCAGGAGCCTTTTCCCTTTGTTGATTTTACCTTGTATCCTTTTCCTGTAAAAAATTCTGGCTAGTCTGATAATTCCAATCTCTCTGCCATGTCTGGTTCTGAACTGTGCTTTGTCTCTTCAGATTGTGTCTTTTGCCATTTAATTGTGTGATCTGCCTTGTAATTATTTTGCGACAGCCAGACATGATGTACTGGGTGGAAGGACCTGCTGAAAACAAGCCTTAGTAACATCAGGTGAGGGGTGGGGGAAGGAAGCCTTCTTCCCTGGGACCAGAGCCCAGGCCTCAGTCCATCTTGGGATGAGGCCCCAGTCTCTTACTGAGTCTGTGCCTCTGGATGGGAACTTCACAAGTGTTTCTCCGTTTTATATCTCCCCTTGGTTGGGGCAGGATGTCCAGGGGAGGCTGGAGCTGGACATTTCCCTTTCCCAGGTCAGTTAGGCTCTGATAACACCCCAGCAGGTCAGGCTCTGGCTAACAAGATTTCCTTGAAGGCAGCCTTGTTAGGAAAAACAGAGTGCTCAGAACGTTGGGAATGGTTCCTTCCCTCCCTCGGCAGAAAGCTTGAGGGGACTTTGCTGCGATATTTACTTGGGAACCTGGTCATGTTCCAGGGGTAAATCTCACAGTACTGTATGGACTCCCTTAGGACTGAGTCCCCGTGGTGTTTTTAACTCTCAGACTTGTCTATGGTGAGCCTCCAGAAATTTATTAATTACAGTTTGGTCCCGCCTCCTCACACAGAGTCTCAAGTCAGTTTCTCTCCTGAATGTTTGCAGACTGTGACGACTTGTATTCACCTGCCTGTCTCTCCTACCTTGGGAAGAGTGGTTTGCTGTGTTCTCTCTTCTCTTACAGACCCAAGAAGAGTTGCTAATTTTTCAGTTTGTTTAGCCCTTTACTTCTCAGCAGAGATTGGCGACTTCCAAGCTGCTTGCATGCAGAATCCTACAGTGCAGAACTGAGGTGGTGAGTGCAGACATCCTTGGCTTGTTTCCAGTCTTTAAAAAGCATAACATCTTTCACCATTAAGTTGGATGTTAGCTATAGATATTTTCCTTTAATGAAGTTGATAAATTTCCCATCTGGTCCTAGTTTTTTGAGAGTATTTATCATGAATGTGTGTTAAATTTAGTAAAATGCCTTTTCTGCAGCTATTGTGACAATCTTGTGGGTTTTACCCTCTTTCCTATTAATATAGTGTATTACATTAATTGAATTTTGGATGCTAAACCAACTTTGCATTCTTGGAATAAACCCCACTGATCTTGGTAGATAAGTCTTTTTATAAGTTGTTGAATTTGGTTCTTCACTCCTGGGTTTTTTTTTGTCTTAAATTTTTTTTTCTTCACTCCTATGGATTTGAGAGAGCAGCTTGAAGAACTTTCTTTTTCTTTTCATTTTCTTTCAGTTTGATGAACTTTCTTTAGTGTTTCTGATAAGGGAAATCTCTTCCCAATAAATTTCCTGTTTTGTTTACTGGGACTATCTTTATCTCACTTTCATTTTTCTCTCCAGCCTTCGTTTTTGAAGGATAGTATTGCTGAGTATAAAATTCATTCATTGGCAGGTTTTGTCTTTCCTTTGCACATTTTTCTTTTTTGTTTCGTTTTTCTTTCGACACTTGGCCCACGTCATTTCACTGCCTGTGGCCTCCATCGTCTCTTGTGAGAAGTCAACTATTTAACCGTGTCCTCCTTCCCATGGGTGGGATGGGGGTCATTTTCCTCTTGCGGTTTTCATGGATTTCTTTGTCTTTGACATCCAGGCATTTGGTTATGGTGTATACAGGTGTGGCTGTCTCTGTGTTGATCCTGTTTGGTTTATGGAGGAGCAGTTTTCTGATCTGGGGAGTCCCGGGTGTCTCAGTGGTAAAGAATCTGCCTGTCAATGCAGGAGACTCAGGTTTGATCCCTGGGTCGGAAAGATTCCCCTGGAGGAGGAAATGGCAGCCCACTCCAGTATTCTTGCTGGGATAACCCCATGGACAGAGGAGCCTGGTGGGCTGCAGTCCAGGGGGTCACACAGAGCGTCAGACAGGACTGAGTGACTGAGCGCGCAGGCATCAGTTCCTGTTACCCCCATCTGTGAGCTGCCGCGCCGCTGGGCTCTTGAGGAGAGCAGGACAGGCCATGGCTCTTCCTGCTCTGACTGCGCTCCAGAGGCGCGTCTATTTCATATCACAGTTTTACTTTTCCTAATTGATTGGTGAATACTTTTGCTTTTGGTATTTATATATAGTGATAGAGTTTATTTTATTTGGTCCTTCTGTCCAGAAATTCTGGATTCAGCCTGGCTTTGGACTAGCTGTTCTGTGTACACTGTGGGAAAAGCGTTCTATGGAAAAGCCATAACGATCAACTACATCTTGCGATCAATTTCAGAAACAAGGACTGTAGTAGCTTAGCATGTTTTCTCTTTGCATATATAATATATAAACTAACTATCGTCTTTTCTCTGTTTTCCATTTTTAAGAAATACACAATGTTGGAATTGACACACACACAGTAATGATACCGTAGATAACTAACGAGAACCTGCTGAGCAGCACAGGGAACTTTACTCAGTGGTCTGCGGTGACCGAAACGGGAAGGAAATCTAAAAAAGAATGGGTGAGTGTGTATCTGTAACTGATTTGCTTTGCTGCACAGCAGAATCAACACAACATTGTAAAGCAACTATCCTTCAGTTAGAAATGTTAAATGACTTGAAATATTACATACACATTTTGCAACAAGGCAAAATGGTTGTCTGAGGAGGGCCTTACAAATAGCTGAGAAAAGAAGAAAAGCAAAAGGCAAAGGAGAAAAGGAAAGATACATCCATCTGAATGCAGAGTTCCAAAGAATAGCAAGGAGAGATACGAAAGCCTTCCTAGGTGATCAAATGCAAAGAAATAAGAAAAACAAAAGCATGGAAAAGACTACAGATCTCTTCAAGAAAATTAGAGACACTAAGGGAACATTTCTTGCAAAGATGGGCACAATAAACGACAGAAATGGTATGCACCTAACAAAAGCAGAAATTATAAAGAAGAGGTGGCAAAAATACACAGAAGACCTACACAAAAAAATCTTAATGACCTAGATAACCATGATGCTGTGATCACTCACCTAGAGCCAGACATCCTGGAGTGCAAAGTCAAGTGGGCCTTAGGAAGCATCACTGTGAACAAAGCTAGTGGAGGTGATGGAATTCCAGCTGAGCTATTTAAAATCCTGAAAGATGATGCTGTGAAAGTGCTTCACTCAATATGCCAGCAGATTTAGAAAACTTAGCAGTGGCTGCAGGACTGGAGAAGGTCAGTTTTCATTCCAATCCCAAAGAAAGGCAATGCCAAAGAATGTTCAAAGTACGATACAATTGTACTCATCTCACACACTAGCAAAGTAATGCTCAAAATTCTTCAAGTTAGGCTTCAACAATATGTGAACCAAGAGCTTCCAGATGTTCAAGCTGGATTTAGAAAAGGCAGAGGAACCAGAGATCAAATTGCCAACATCCATTTGATCATAGAAAAAGCAAGAGAATTCCAGAAAAACATCTGCTTCACTGACTATGCTAAAGCCTTTACTGTGTGTATCACAACAATCTGTGGAAAATTCTTCAAGAGATGGGAATACCAGACCACCTTGCCTGCCTCCTGAGAAATCTGTATTCAGGGCAAGAAGCAACGGTTAGAACCAGACATGGAACAACAGTTCAGTTCAGTTCAGTCGCTCAGTCGTGTCCGACTCTTTGCGACCCCATGAATCGCAGCACGCCAGGCCTTCCTGTCCATCACCAACTCCCAGAGTTCACTGAGACTCACGTCCATCGAGTCAGTGATGCCATCCAGCCATCTCATCCTCTGTCGTCCCCTTCTCATCCTGCCCCCAATCCCTCCCAGCATCAGGGTCTTTTCCAATGAGTCAACTCTTCACATGAGGTGGCCAAAGTATTATGCAGAGTACATCATGCGAAATGCCGGGCTGGATGAAGCACAAGCTGGAATGAAAATTCCTGGGAGAAATATCAATAACCTTGGATATGGAGATGGCACCACCCTTATGGGAGAAAGTGAAGAACTAAAGCGCCTCTTGATGAAAGTGAAAGAGAAGAGTGAAAAAGTAGGCTTAAAGTTCAACATTCAGAAAACGAAGATCATGGCATCCGGTCCCATCACTTCATGGCAGATAGCTGGGGAAAGAACTGAAACCGTGTCAGACTTTATTTTTCTGGGCTCCAAAATCACTGCAGATGGTGACTGCAGCCATGAAATTAAAAGTCGCTCCTTGGAAGAAAAGCTATGACAAACCTAGACAGCATATTAAAAAGCAGAGACATTACTTTGCCAAGAAAGGTCCATCTAGTCAAAGCCATGTTTTTTCCAGTAGTCATGTATGGATGTGAGAGTTGGACCACAAAGAAGGCTGAGTGCCGAAGAATTGATGGTTTTGAATTGTGGTGTTAGAGAAGACTCTTGAGAGTTCCTTGCATTGCAAGATCAAACCAGTGAATTCTAAAGGAAAATTAGTCCTGAGTATTCATTGGAAGGACTGATGCTGAAGGTGAAGCTCTAATACTTTGGCCACCTGATGTGAAGAACTGACTCATTAGAAAAGACCCTGATGCTGGGAGGAATTGGGGTCAGGAGGAGAAGGGGATGACAGAGGATGAGATGGTTGGATGCCATCACTGACTTGATGGACATGAGTTTGAGCAAGCTCCGGGATTTGGTGATGGACAGGGAGGCCTGGCGTGCTGCAGTGCATGGGGTCACAAAGAGTTGGATGCGGCTGAGAGAGTGAACTGAACTGAATACATACACTGAATAATAAATTTAGTTAAAAAATACACAAGTTGTCCAAAGTTAACATTACTATTGAGTTTGGAGAGCATAAGAGAATACTCAGTGCAGCAGTGACCATCTGAGGAGTGATGAATGAGCCAGTAATGATGCAGGGACTGCTGGGACTGCACAGATGCTCTCCCTGAGGGGAAGGTGAGGCTTCTTCACTTACAGTAAGAGTAGATGTCCCTCGTAGGTGAAAATATAGCATTGTTTCTTGTTGATAGGAAGTCAGGTGTGTTTGAAAGGCTGCATGCAGAAGCTGACTTTCCAGAGGTCAGTCCACTTTCCACTTACTGCCTCAAATCCAGATCCAGTTTTCTCTGCTGCTCTGCAATAATGGAGCTGGGTCCTGGGAGCACTGAGCAGGGAATGTTCTGTCCTTTCTTGAATACAGCATTCTTTATAATTAATCTCACTATCAGTAGTGTTTATATCAAACTTTCTCTGAAGTCACTGTGTGGTCTCTGTCTCCTTATTGAACCCCAACTACTGATACAAGGAGGAAAAACCAAGCAGGGAAAGGGGCTGTGAGTGTGCCCGTGTGCATGCGTGTGTGTACACGTGCATGTGTGTATGGAGGCTTGAGATTTTAAGTAGGGAGGCCAGGGAAGTCCTCAGACAGAAGGGGACGATGGAGTAAGATGTGGGAGGTCAGTTAGCACGGGGGCAGTTGGAGGGTGTGACAGGCTGCACAGAGAGTGGCCTGTGGCAGGAAGGTGTCATGATTTGGAGCTAAATGAACAAGGAGCAGAGCACAAATGAGACCCGACTGTGTAGGACCTGTGGGTGGCAGCAGGGACTGGCTTTCATGCTGTGTGAGATGGGGGCCCCGGGGGGAGGGATGCAGTTGGACTTGTTTCCACTGGGTGCTCTGCTGACTATGACAAGCTGGCCTCCAGCAAGTATTGCAGGGTAGCAGCAGGGAGCCCGCGGGGAGGTTGCTGCTGTGAGTTTGGTGGGAGAGACTGTTCTAAGACTAGGGCTTCGGGGAGAGGGGCTCCAGTTAGAAGTGGAGGGACTGGAACTCAGGGTGGGTGGGAGAGGAGGGGGATCCTAGCTGACCCCAGAAGAGCATCATGATCAGGCTGAGGGTTGCCGGCTATCACAGCAGGACAAGCAGCCCGAGCGTCGCAAGCACTGGCCCCTATTCTGAAACTCTGCCTAGTGCCCCTCCAGCCTCAGAGGTGGGGGGTGGGGTGGGGTCTTCGTTTGCAGGGCTTGTAATCTATTCTCGGTTGTAAGATTGATGCTTTTAACCCGCATTTCATGACCGATCACCCTACAGAACTTGCCAGAAATCCACCCTGCGGTCTACCTGGGAAAGATGTTCAGGAGGAGCTGTCTAGGCAAATGTGGGACCCCGGGGAAGCCGCGCTTGACGCCAGCGGAGAGGCCCTGTAGCAAACCTTCTCTGGCAACCTCTCCAGCACCCTCTGCTGACAAGGCTCGGCATAGCCAGGGATCAGATCCATTTTGAAGTGAAAAGAAACTTGCTCCTTCGAAGGAAAGCTATGACAAACCTAGACAACATATTAAAAAACAGAGAAATCGCTTTACTGACAAAGGTCTGTCTAGTCAAAGCTATGGTTTTTCCATTAGTCATGTATGGGTGTGAGAGTTGGACTATAAAGAAGGCTGAGGGCCAAAGAATTGATGCTTTTGAACTGTGGTGCTGGAGAAGACTCTTTAGAGTCCCTTGGACTGCAAGGAGATCCAACCAGTCCATCCTAAGGGAAATCAGACCTGAATGTTCATTGGAAGGACTGATGCTGAAGCTGAAACTCCAATACTTTGGCCACCTGATGCGAAGAACATACTCATTGGAAAGACCCTGATGCTGGGAAAGATTGAAGGCAGGAGAAAGGGGACGACAGAGCAAGAGATG
>NW_011476898.1:65630-78869 GCF_000754665.1 Bison bison bison | reverse complement strand
CCAGGGCAGTAGTCTTCGCTCCCTAATGTCCGCCCCACCAGCGCCCCTCGAGGCAGCGGCCACCCCCAACCTGCGGTGTCTTCCCAGTCGGAGCCCCCCGTCAGCGATCCCCCAGAGACTGTCCTCCTCGTCAGTAAGTTTCGCGTTTGTGTCCTCCCTCCCCCTGTGCTGCCAGGGCCCCCACAGTCAGCGCCCCGCTCGCCGGCGAGGTGCCCCGGCAGTGCTCCCGGGACTGCCTGTGTCCCGCTCAGGGCCCGCCGCGTGGCGCTCCCCTTGCCTGAGCCCTGTGGCATCTGGCCCCTTCCCCATCACTGCCTCCTCTTCCCCTCGCTGTGCCCTTCCCGTCACCATTAGGGCTCCTGTTTCTCCAGTCTCCTGTCTCCATCTGTCATCGCCTTACACCTTCATGGCAACCCACTCTGGTACTCCTGCCTGGAGAACCCCGTGGACGGAGGAGCCTGGTGGGCTACAGTCCACGGGTGGCAAAGAGTCGGACACGACGGAGCGACTTCTCTTAGTGCCCTTTCACTGCCCCGTGTCTCCCTCCATCACTTCTCCTTCACACCTGTCGCCTTCCCTTATGCACTTTTCAGGCCCCGTGAATGGCCATCACTGTGGGGTCCTCCATACGGCCCCCCCTTCCGCTTTGTGTCTTTACAGCCTAACTCCCTGCATTGACCACAGACTTTTACTGAGCGCTCCCACTTCGCTGCTGATGCCCTGGTCTATCACCACCAGCTCGTCCAGTCACTTCCACGTACTTCCCGCATGTCACTCTACTCCGGCCCCGTTCTGTCCCTGTACCCCCCTGCCTTGTCCATAAGGCCTTCTCCAGCCTGTTACTCTTTTATCCACCTGTCACCTCCCCCCTTCCCTTGTGGCTTAGCTGGTAGAGAATCCACCTGCAATGCAGGAGACCTGGGTTCTATCCCTGGGGTGGGGGAAGATCCCCTGGAGAAGGGATAGGCTACTCCCTCCAGTATTCTGGCCTGGAGAGTTCTGTGGACTGTACAGTCTATGGGGTCGCAAAGAGCTGGACACCACTGAGTGACTTTCACTCACTCACCTCTCCCCGTGGCCTCTTCCTGCCCTGCCCTTGGCTTCTCAGGGCCTGAGTTCTCACTGGTTCTCTCAGCTGTTCACCTCTTCTTCACGTCTCTTCTTCACGTCCTTTCCTTTTTGGCTTACCTTTCCTTTTGGCTTCTCTAATGTCTTTGTAAGGACTGATGCTAAAGCTGAAACTCCAGTACTTTGGCCACCTCATGCAAACAGTTGACTCATTGGAAAAAACTCTGATGCTGGGAGGGGTTGGGGGCAGAAGGAGAAGGGGACGACAGAGGATGAGATGGCTGGATGGCATCACCGACTCGATGGAACAAGAATTTGGGTGAACTCCGGGAGCTGGTGATGGACAGGGAGGCCTGGCATGCTGCAATTCATGGGGTCGCAAAGAGTCGGACACGACTGAGTGACTGGATTGAACTGAACTGAATGTCAGCTAAACCCTGAAAGGCAAGAAGAGCGTTCTAGACTAAGGGGACAGCACATGCAAAGATCCTGGACCTCCTCCAGGAACCGGGATAAGACCGATATGTGGCCAGGGTAAAGGGGAGACACTCAGAGCCTTGGTTAAAACGTTGGCCTTCCAGTCGTCTCTTGTAGTCTGTTGACTCCGGCCTATGAGGGGCCCCAGGCTGCAGGTTGAGTTGGGGAGTGCCATCAGCATATGAATCACAGAGGGAGAGACAGGATGTTGGGAGTGAGTGCAGTGTCTTCCTGTGCCTTTTTAGTTGTTAGGGCAGTGGCACCCGGCTCCAGTACTCTTGGCTGGAGAACCCCATGGACGGAGAAGCCTGGTAGGCTGCAGTCCACGGGGTCGCAAAGAGTCGGACACGACTGAGCGACTTCACTTCCCCTTTCCCTTTCCCATGGTTGTTAAAGCCATCCTTCAAAAGTGAAAGGTAACAATTCCTGATTCTGATTTCTAATTCTGATTTCTGTTTTTTAGACTAATTTTGCAGGTCCTTCAGCGGCATACGCATGGAGCCAGAAAGCACAGTGTATAGTCCTCTGTGTCTCTGTGGGTTTCTCTGGCCGTGCTGGGTCGTGGTTGAGGTGTGCGAGGTCTTTAGTTGCGGCGTGCAGACTCTCAGCTGTGGCGCGCGCTGCAGTTCCTGACCAGGGTGGAGCCCGGGCTGCCCGCGTGGGGAGCGTGGAGGCTTAGCCATTGGGCCGCCAGGGGAATCTCTGTCTCTGTCTTCTTTTGCTCAGTATTTTTGAAATATAATGATTTTGATTCCTTTATCTGTAGTTGTGCTTTTCATTTGAATAATATTCCTTTGTGTGAAAATAGTTTTCTTATTGATGTTTGGGTTGGTTTCACCTTTTGGCTGTTGTAACTAGTCACTAAGTTTATTGTACATTCTTTGTGGATATGTATTATTTCTTTGGGGTAAATGTGTGGGAATGGAATTGCTAGGTGATAGAATAGATTTATGTTTAATCTTTTTAGAAACTGTGAGTTTTCCAAACTGGTACCACCTTAAACTCCCATCAGTAGTGTATGAGAGTTCTAGTTTCTCTGCAGCCATACCAACAGTTGATATTATCGGTTTTTTTTAAATTTTAATGCAGGTGGTAGTGGTGTTTCATTATGGTTTTAATAACAACGGCGGGGCTTCCCTGGTGGGTCAGTGGTAAAGAATCTCCCTGCCAATGCAGGAGACACAGGTTCGATCCCTGATCAGGGAAGATCCCACTTGCTGCGGAACAAACTAAGCCTGTGCACTACAACTGTTGAGCCTGTGCTCTGGAGCCCGGGAGCTGCGACTTCTGAGCCCATGTGCTCTATAGGGCCTGTGCTCTGCAGCAAGAGAAGCCACTGCAGTGAGACGCCAGGGGAGTCCCTGCTCGCTGCAACTAGAGAAAAGCCCACATAGAAGACCCAGCGCAGCCAAAAATAAGTAAATAAATACACTTAAACAAAACAACGGTGAGTGACTTTTCATGTGCTTTTCGACCATTTGTGTATCTCTTGTTAAGTGTCCAGTCTTCTGTCTGCTCTTTGTTGGGTTGTCTTTATTATTCAGTTTTAGCAATTAAAAAAATTCTGGTTGAAGTCTTTTATGATGTGGATACATACACAGTGAGGGAGTGGGAGGAGGAGAGGAAATGAGGGGTTAATGTTTTTTCCTATTTTGTAATTTGCCCGATTCTTTTTTTTCTGAAAAATATTTATTTGGTCGCGACAGGTCTCAGCTGTGGCACACGGGCTCTCTGATGGCTGCCCTGTGGGTTCCGGCGTGTGCGGGCTCAGTGGTTGTGCTGTGAGTGGGCTTAGTTACCCTGTGGCATGTGGGATCCTAGCTCCTCCCCAGGGAAGGAGCCCGTGTCCCCTGCATTGCCAGGCAGATTCTCAACCACTGGGCCACCAGGGAAGTCTCAGCCTATTTGTTTCTTAATGGTATCTGTTTATGAGGAGAAAATTTTAATTTGGGTGAAGTAAAAATTTGTCAGTATTTTCTTTTTATGTTTATCATATGTTGTAAGAAACTTGTGCCTGCATCAGAATTGTGAAGACACTGTCCACTTTTTTGTCTTCGTAGAAGCTTTATAGTGGTAGCTTTTGTATTCGAGTTTATGAGTACTCTTTTTCCTTTAAACAGCTATCTTGAGATACAAATGACATAGAATAAACTACATGTTTGTAAAAATTGTTCATTTTATTTATTTAGCTGTGCCAGGTCTTAGTTGCAGCAAGTGGGATCTTGTGGCATGCAAAATTTTTAGTTGTGGCACATGGGATCTAGTTCCCTGACCAGGGATTGAACCCAGCCCCCCTGCATTGGGAGCTCAGTCTTAGCCCCTGGACCACCAGGGAAGTCCCTAAACTGCACGTGTTTAAAGTGTAAAATTTGGTAACTTTTGACATACGCACATACCTGTGAAATCATCACCACAGTCAAGATAGTGAATGTATCCATCATTTCCGAAATTTTCTCACGTCCCTTTGGGATCCCTCCTGCCAACCCTCTTTTGCCCCTCCACCTCCAGGCAAATACTGATCTCCTTTATGAATGATCCATCTTGTGTCTTTTTTTGTGTGAAGTGGAAAAGGGTACATTTCCCCCCCGTATGAATTAGATAATCATTCTAGTATCCTTTGTTGAAAAGACTGTCTTCATTAAATTGCGTTGGAACCTTTGTTATGAGTTAACTGAACATGTGTATGCAGGTTTGTTTCTGGGCTTTCTGTTATGTTCCATTGGTCTATTTTTTATCCTATGCCAACACCACGCTGTCTTAGTGGCTGCAATTTTACAGTCAGTTTGGAACTCAGGTCACATAAGACTTCCACCTTTATTCCTCTACAAGATTGTCTTGCCAGCTTTAGAATAAGCTCTGCAATTTGGACATGAAGTTTTTCTGGGAGTTTGGTTGGGATCACATGAAATCTCTAGATCCGTGGTGGTGGTGTTTAGTCTAAGTCATGTCCAGCTCTTTTGCAACCCCATGGCCTGCCAGGCTCCTCTGTCCATGGGCTTCTCCAGGCAAGAATACTGGAGTGGGATGCCCTTCGCTTCTCCAGGGGATCTTCCCGACCGAGGAATCGAACCCAAGTCTCCTGCCTTTCAGGAGAATTCTTCACCACTGAGCCACTCGGGAAGTCCAGATCAATTTTAGAATTGAGTTATTGTATTAACTGAGTCTTCTGTGCAAATGGTACATCTCTCCATTTATTTAAATTTTCCTTAATTTTTCTCAGCAACATTTTGTAATTTTTGGTGTGAAAGATCACTTTTTTCATTCAGTATGTTTGTAAGTATTTGATAGTTTTGATGTTATTTAAAATATTTTTATATTATTTTTTCAGTTGCTTGTTCATATGCAAAAACACAGTTGGTTTATGTATACTGATCATGCATCCTGCAACTTTGCTCAGTTTACTTATCTGTTCTCATGGTAGGTTTGTATTCTGTCTGCATAAGAATAAAGACAGTTTTACTTTTCCTTTCCAATTATTATGCCTTTTGTTTCTTTTTCTTCGTAGTACGATCTAGGACCTCTACCATACTGCGGAATAGAAGTGGTGGTGTGGGTGCCGTGGGTCTTCAGTGGTTGAGTAGGTTGCCCTCTAGTTTGTTTGGGGTGTTTTTACCACGAAAGGGTGTTGGATTCTGTCCAGTGCCTTTTCTGCATTTGTTGGGATGATTATTTAGTGTCTGTCCTTTATCTTATCAGTGTAACGAAAATGAAAGTGTTAGTCGCTCAGTCAAGTCCCACTCTTTGCGATCCTATGGACTGTACCCTGCCACGCTCCTCTGTCCATGGAGTTCTCCAGGCAAGAATACTGGGGCGGGTCGCCATTCCCTTCTCCAGGGGATCTTTACAAGCAGGGATCAAACCTGGGTCTCCCACATTGCAGGCGGATTCTTTTACCATCTGAGCCGCCGGGGAAGCCCCATCAGTGTAATGTGTTGTATTAATTAATTTTCAGATGTTAAAGTAACTTGGCAGTTTTGGATAAATGCCCTTAGTGTGGGGGTATGGGGGGAATTCCCTGGTGGATTAACTAAGAATAAGAAACTAAGATCCTGCACGCCGCCAGGCATGGCCCCCCCCCCCCGCCAAAAGAAAGGTGGCTGGATTTTTGTTCACTAGTGTTAAGGATTTTTTTGCATATATTATATATATATTCTTAAGAGATATTTGTGTATGACTTTTTTCCCCATATAATATTCTTTGTTTTGATATCTGTGTAATACTGGTCCCAAAGAATGAGTTGGGAAGTTTTTCATTCTGTTTTGTGGATTGGATTTCTATAAGGAATCATTTTCCTTTGGCTTAAAGCACTTTCTTTAGTATTTCTTACGTTGTGGGTATGCTGGGGACAGAATCACTCCATTTTTGTTGGTGTGAAGAAGTCTTTACTTACCCTTCAGTTTTGAGAGGTATTTTTGCTGAATATAGAATTCCAGGTTGACAGCTTTTTTCCTTACGTGCTTTGAAAAAATTATTCCATTGTGGGTTTTTTCTAAGATTTTTTTTTTTTTAATGTGGACCATTTTTAAAGTCTTTATTGAATTTGTTACAATATTGTTTCTGTTTTATGGGTTTTTGTTTTGTGGTTTGTCCACAAAGCATGTGGATCTTAGCGCCCCTGACCAGGGATCAAACCTGACGCTCGCACTGGACTGCGAAGTCCTAACCCCTGGGCCGCCAGGGAAGCCCTTTTTCGTTGTCTTCTGGCCTCTGTTGTTTCTGATGAGGAGTCAGCTGTCAGTCTTACTTTTGTTTACCTGATATCCTTTTTCCTTCTGTGTTTAAGATATGTATTTATTTTTATTAAATTCTTAAAAATTTTTTTTCCATTTGGGTATAGTTCTCTAGGTGTGGTGTTTCTGTATTTATCCTTCTTGGATCTGTGGGTTGATGTATTTAATCACCTTTGGAAACTTTTTGGCCATTGCCTCTTAAATATTTCTTTTACCTCCTAATCTTTCTTCTCTTGGAATCTGGTGGTATCTATTTTAGACTGTTTGATATTGCCCCACAGGTTTTGAATGTGTTGGTATTTTCAAACTCATTTTTCCCTCTTTGTTTACATTTGTATATTTTCTTTTCATCTGTCATCAAGCTCCCTGCTTTTCCTCTTTGTGCCCATTCTGTTATTAATTCTGTCCAGTGACATTTTCATTTCAGATGCTGTGGTTTTCAGCTTCCTTAGTGGCTCAGACAGTAAAGATCTGCCTGCAGTGTGGGAGACCTGGGTTTGATCCCTGGGTTGGGAAGATCCTGTGGAGAAGGGAACGGCTGCCCACTCTGGCATTCTGATCTGGCGAATCCCACGGACAGAGGAGCCTGGGAAGCTACAGTCTGTGGGGTCGCAAAGAATCGGACACAGCTGAGCAACTTTCACTTTCACTGAGTTTTTCAGTTCCAGAATTTCCTTTTGGTTCTTCTTTCAAGTTTGCATTTCCGGGCTAATATTCTCCACCTGTCATTCCTTCTGTTCTCTTTTCCTAAAATCCTTTAACATATTTATAATTATTCTTTTGAAGTTTTCATCTTCCAGTTTCAGTATATGGTCATTTTTGCTTCCTGTAGATTGTTTTTTTCTCTCGATCACGGGTAACATTCTTCTTCTCTGCATGTGTAATAAATTTTTTTTTTAATTGCAAAATGGACATTGTGGGTAGTGTCTGCTAGAAGCTTTGCTTTAGGTTGTCTCTCCTTAAAGAGTGTTGAGGTTTGTTAGGGCAGGCTGTTAAAATGACTAGAAGATGATCTTAATCCTGTCGAAGCTTTTCTAGAGTAGATATGTTTTGGTTTTGTTCTAAGTTTTAGGGCATAACTTTTAGCTCTGGAACATGGGTTTTACTCCTAAGGCATGGCCCTTCTGAGATTTTAATAGAAAACCCATCTAGTTTAGCAAAATTTAACCTCTGAATTCTGTCTGCACAGTGCTGGACAGCTGCCAAATCTTGGCTTAGCTCTTTCATCTCACAACAGCTGTTTTCTGCTCAGTTCCACCCCGCCCCCCCAGCTTCATCAAGGTGTAATTGACAAATAAAAATGTAATATATTAAAAGGACGTTGTGATGGTTTGATAAATGTAAACACTGTGAAGGAATTCTTCTCATCTAGTTAATTGTCACAGTTATCACTGTCTTAACATATATACACACGTACACATATGTGGTAAGAACATTTAGGTTTTGTCTTAGCAGATTTCAGTGCCTCGTTATTAACTGTAGTCACCATGTTTTACATCCAGTCCTCAGACCTTATTCATCTTGGGCTTCCCTGGTGGCTCAGTGGTAAAGAATTGGCCTGCAAATGCAGGACATGCGGGTTCGATCCCTGGGTTGGGAAGATCCCCTGGGGAAGAGAATGGCAACCCACACTAGTATTCTTGCCTGGGAAATCCCACAGACAGAGAAGCCTAATGGGCTGAGGTCTGTGGGGTTGCATAGAGTTGGACTTAGCTGGTAAAAAATCCGCCTGTAATGCGGGAGACCTGGGTTTGATCCCTGAGTTGGGAAGATCCCCTGGAGAAGGGATAGGCTACCCACTCCAGTATTCTTGGGCTTTCCTGGTGGCTCAACCGGTAAAGAATCTGCCTGCAAGTGTGGAAGACCTGGGTTTGATCCCTGGGTTGGGAAGGTCCCCTGGAGAAGGGAACCCACTCCAGTATTCTGGCCTGGAGAATTCCATGGATTCAATAGTCCATGGGGTCACACACAGTCGGACACGACTGACTGACTTTCACTTTCACTCTCATAGAATTGGACATGCCTGAGCACACGCGTGCACTTCTCTTTTTGATTTTCCCATTCTGTTTCAGCCGTCCTGGTAGCCCTGAAACCGGACCTCTCTCCTCCTGTGGTCGACTCTGCGTCAGGAGCTCTTCAGTGTAGAGCTCGTGGGGTTCGCTCTTCTTAGAGTGACTGTGTTCCCCCCACTTACTGCATGTTTTTGAGTGGTCTCTGGTATCTTCAAATAGCTGTTTTTATGTTTTGTTTAGAGTTTATACTTATTATCAGCAGGGAGATTAGTGTGATATAGCTGCTCCAGTTTTTCTAGAACCAGAACTCAGGGAGCTGCACTTTTAAACCTGTGCAGCAGAGGGCAGGGAGGGAGACAGAACTGACGCTGGGAGGTGCCCGCTGGTGCACTGAGCAGAGGAAGTGGGAGCTGACAGAGAGTGGCTCTGGGGGCCGCAGGACCCTGCAGGGTATGGTGTCAGGGAAGCTACGACATGGTGTTACTTCCACCGTGTCAGGCTGGGAGATGCTGAGGGGGCGGTCCTGGATGGGCACTGACTTCCTTAATGGAAACAGTCTGATGGCGTGGTGGGCTCAGGAGCTGGATGGGAGGGGACGGCGAAAGCCAGCGTCCCTCGGGGAAGCATTGCTGTGAGCAGGATCAGAGAAGCGTCTGTGGGGCAGGGTGTGCACGCCTGTGCGCGTGCACAGTGAGCGAGGGGAGACAGGCAGACCGGAGGTGTGAAGGGCAGGGTTGAGCGTGCGGGTGCAGTGGTTGTCTTGGCGGGAGCAAGGCCCTTTTTGTGCTGTAATGACAGGGGCAGGGACTGTGATGCCAAATTTGGTGAGCCAAATCTGCACGAAGATTGGAGGGTTCCCACTTGAGACTGTGTGCTTTTTCTGTGAATTAGGGGGTAAGGATGTTGAAGGGTTGCAAGGGAACAGAAGGAATCAAAGGACTGTTTTTCCTGAGTTGGTGGGTTGAACCCAGTTTGGGTGGCGCTGGCTCCTGTCTGCTGTGTGTGGAGCCGGGCCTCCTCGCGAGCCGGGGCTCTCCAGGGTTCAGTCATCCTTAGGGAGGCTGGAAGGGCTTCTTTGCACCGGCCACAGGGCTCCTCGGGGGCGAGAGCAGAGGCTGTGAGGCCTCTGGAGCTCAGACTTGGACCCGCCCCATCGCTCCCCACCTGTGGTGACTGGGGGTCCTGGGCAGGGAGCCTTGCTTTTTGATGCAAGGGGTTGTGCAGAGTTCGTGTCTGTCCAGCATCTGTCCCAGTCGTCTCAGGAGAGGCAAGCTTGCTCCAAGAGGAAGTAGGCTCGCAGGGCTGTGTTCTCTGTGCACATGAGGTTTGTGGTCAGTAACTTAAAAGGAGTAGATAGAGCTCCAGCAGGTTTCTTCATGGGAGCCGTCGCTGCCCTGCCTCCTGAGTTCAGTCCTGCGGGCTCTCTCCCAGCCCCCCAGTCTCTCCTCGGGGGCCACCGCAGAGCTGCCTTCTCGCTGGGGGGCGAGCTGTGGCTCCTGGGGCCTTGGCGCCTCTGGTCTGCTCTCCTCTGGGAACTTGACTCCTGCCTGTCAGCCCACTGAGTGTGCGTGTTTTTCATGAAGATGTAATTCCTGTCCTGTGAGATCCAGTCTTGTAAAGGGTGCAGTTCGTTGGTGTTGAGCACACTCAGAAAGTCGTGCGCCGTGGCCACTGCCTGACCCCAGCTCGTCATGGTGAAGGCCCTGGGCGCTCTACTCCGGGGGCTCGCTGGGTGACGCCCTGGGTCACGCCTTTGCTTCCGTTCCATCTGCCTCAGCCTACTGCCCCTTCTGTGACGCCTCTTTCCTCCTGTATCAACTAGAATCTGGGCCAGAGTCTGGTATTGTGTAGAGACTGAGAACATGGACTTTGCTCTCAGACAGCTCGGGCTCCCGTTCAAGAGCTGACAGTAACCTCCTGGCCTTGGGCTGGTCCTGTCACAATTGCGGCCTCTGCAGTCTCACTTGTGACCTGGGCTTGGTGGCGGATTGCGCCCTGCACTGAGTCGTACTTGGCTCACGGCTGCCGGCCCTTAGTAGTAAGGCCCCCATGACAGTGGCTCCCGTTGCTTCTTAGGGTAGCGTCACCCTGCATCAGTGCTCCTTCAATTAGTCCTTTGGTGCTCTTGTTTGGACTCAGCTCTGTTCATTGCCCCGGTTTCTACCCTCGTGCTGTTGGGGAGTTTTTCTGCCTATTTGGCACTGCTTTTTAGCTGCCTATTTAACATTACTTTTCCTTCCAGAGTCTCAGCCTAGAGACTCCAGGTAGTCCAGTGGTTAAGAATCCACCTGCCTATGTAGAGGACACGGGTTTGATTCCTGGTCTGGGAACTAAGATCGCACATGCCTTGGGGCAACTAAGCCCGTGTGCCACAACTCCTGAAGCTCTGCACCCTGGAGCCCGTGCTCCTGGGCGAGAGAGCCTGCCGCACCAAGAAGCCTGCACCGCACTTGGAGGGCAGCGCCCACTCACCGCTGCTTGACAGGGCCCGCGCGCAGCGACGAGGACCCGGTGTAGCCGGAGTGACAGGCGCAGCCTAGGCACGAGCGTGCCTGCCCGCCGCCTTGGTTTTGGTTCTCCCAGGAGCGCGGTGCTGAGAGCAGGTCCAGGCAGGCACTGCCTGCCGGTCTCATCTGTGTGCTGGGGCGGGTCTCTGTGGCGCAGATTCTTACCCTCCATGCCACCAGGGAACTCCTAGAAACATTTTTTTAAGTAGGTGGCATATGTCAGTGGTCTTCCATGGTGTCTCAGACAGTAAAGGATCTACCCACAGTGCAGGAGACCCAGGTTTGATCCCTGGGTTGGTGCTATCCCCTGGAGAAGGGAATGGCATCCCGCTCCAGGATTGTTGCCTGGAGAATCCCATGGACAGGGGAGCCTGGTGGGCTACAGTCCATGGCGTCACCCAGGGTCAGACACGACTGAGCGACTAATATCGTCTCCATATATAAGCAAATAGTTAACATTTATTAGATCTCAATACGTGGATATTTTTATATTTTTCTCTGGACTTTTTAATATTTTAAATATTTTTTTCATGATTGAAGATAAAAAATACTTAAAACTAGATTACAGCGTGTTGATTCTCTTGCAATAGTTCTGAGGACGGACTCAAGAAAGCCTGATAAAAGTGATTGTCTTTGAATTTTGAATTTGAGGGGCAGATAGGAATTTGCCAGGTAAGGAAGGTGGAGGGAGGGCGTTTCAGGCAGAGGCCCATGTGCTGAGGTGTCCGCTGCAGAGGCTGGCAGTGAGTCGGGAAATAGTGCAGGGTGGGCGAGGGACCAGGGGTGCGCTGAGAGTGCGGCGGCGCCCGGCTTGGCCTGCGGTCAGGGCTCAGCTTGTGCTCTCGGGGCCTTGTCCTCTTTTCCTGCCTTTTGCTGGATTGAGAGTCTGTGATTCTCTTTGGGTCTTTGTATATCTTTCATGTCTCTCTTTAACATGTCTCATCTTCCCTCTAGGTTTTTGAACATATGGAATACAGTTAGAACAACTGCTTAATGTCCTTGTCTATTAATTTTACTGTCTGTGTTATTTCTGGGTGGATTATGGTTTGTGTTTTCCCGCTTCCTTGCATATCTGGTCATTTTTGATTGGATGCCAAGATACTGTGACTTTTATCTTGTTGGATGCTGGGTATTTTTGTTTTCTATAAATATTCTTGACCTTTGTCTGGAATGTTGTTAAATCACTTGGAAAGAGTTTAATTCTGTGAAGTGAAGTGAAAGTCACTCAGTTGTGTCCGACTCTTTGCAACCCCATGGACCGTAACCTGCCAGGCTCCTCTGTCCATGGAATTCTCCAGGCCAGAATACTGGAGTGGGTAGCCGTTCCCTTCACCAGCGGATCTTCCCAACCCAGGAATCGAACCGGGGTCTCCTGCATTGCAGGCGGATTCTTTACCAACTAAGCTAGATTCTGGGGTCCGGCTTTTAGGCTTTGTCAGGTGGGACCACAGTCGTGTTGAGTCCAGGTCTCATGTTGCCCCACCAGTGAAGCAGAAGTCTTCTGAATTCTTTGTGCAGTGCCTTGAAGTTAGGGAAATAGCCACTGTGACTGGGAGGAGGGGTACCTCTCCTTGACCCATGTGAACTTGGAGGATCGTTCTTCTAATCCTTGGCTTGGCTGCTTGGGCTGAGCAGTACCTGGCCAGAGCAGGCACATCCTCCGCTCTCTGCTTGGCAACGCTCGCGCCTTGCCCCCTGGACTCCCAGCGCTCCTTCTTCCCCTCGGGGACTGCTGGACCCACCTGGTTCCTCTGCTGTGACCCAGAACTCTTGTCAGGCAGGAAGCTGGGCAGTTAACGGGCTCCTCTTGTTCCCTCCTTGAGGATCACTGTTTTCCCCGCCAGATAGCCAGTGTCCTCAGAGCTGTTTCATTTGTGAATCTGGTCCTTGTTGTTTCATCTCGGCTAGAAGCAAAAGTATCAAAAACAGATCCTTGAGTGAAGGCATCAGGAGGCACAGAAGGGAGTGCTGGGGCCTGTGAGAGTGCTGCCCCCTTCCAGTTTGGGGTGCCTGTGTGGACCTCAGGGAATACGTGTGTTTAAGGAAGGAGGTGGGGTAGGGCTTGGGAGAAAGGGGTCACAGGAAAATCAGGCTGCCAATGAGATCTGAGAGCCTGCTGTGGTCTGAGCAGGAGGACAGGGTGCCTGCCTTGGGAGGGAGGGCATGGGAGAGGGTGGCGCTGCCAGGCAGTGTGAGCTTGGGGTGCGTGCTCAGGGTCCCTGCCTGCCGAGGAGCCTCGTCTCCCGTTCCTTGGCTGCCCCCCCTCTCCCCCACCCCATTCCCTGGCTGCACCCCGCCATTCCCCAGCTGCATGGCCACCCCGTTCCCCGGCTGCACCCCCCCGTGCCCCAGCTGCACGGCCCCCTACCCGTTCCCCAGCTGCACCTCCCACCATGTCCTGGCTGCATCCCCCATTCCCCAGCTGCACCCTGTATGTCCCGGCTA